>NC_133325.1:44777559-45053846 GCF_042186555.1 Aquarana catesbeiana
CTGGTTACTGAACTCTGGCTTGTTTTGACTACGCTTACTCTGTTTACCTTATTAATATTATTATTATTAAACAAGTGTGATTTATCTATACATCTGTCTAGGTCTGATTCATGGTTCCTGATATCTACATGTTTAAAATATACCTGTTGATAAGGCAAATGATATTATGTGTATTGTATGTGTTTTGATGGTTAGTCAAAGGTGTTCGGGTTTAAAGGGATGAGGTGGCAACTCTAATTACATTAAAGCAGGGGTCTCAAACTAGTGGCCCTAGGTGATTTGAATTGAACTAAATTGATTCCAAATCGCGGCAAAACGCAAGACGCGCTTGCGATGCCATAACTTCAAAAACGTGTCCCGCGTTTTTGCCGCAATTCTGGAAATCGCCTAGTTGTGAATGGAGCCTGATCCTCAAATCGGTGCACATTGAGGATATGCTACTGACCCTAGCTTGGGGCCAGATAGAATTTTGTAGTGGACTGGATGTGGCCATAGTTTGGAGACCTCTACTTTAGTGGAGTGCTTTTTGGCTCCATTGCCCCATAAACTGACTATTCCTGCATTAGAGCAGAGTTTCTCAACCACAGGTACATGTACCCTAGGGACTACCTTCTGGCTTTTTGAAAGAGTTTACATTTTAAGTGCTGTAAAAAAAATAAAATATTTTAGCCCTTTAAAAAAAACAATACTGTATATAACTTCAAAAGGATTAGAATTGGGGGGGGGGGGGACAGGTTATAATTGTATCCACAGCAAGGGTGTCTGAAATAAACTGGCCTCCATCACGTGCTACAAGCATTGTCTCATGAAAAGGTGTACATAGTTTATTACTGCATTGAAGGGCAGCCTAAAATAATAAAAATTGATATTGTAAAAAAAAGACATAAGTCACATCAAGAGCATAAAGTGCTCCATTTCATACTCTTTACTGTATACTGATGGTCATTGTAAAGGAACACTTAATAGCTGTAGCCAGGATATCTGAATGAGGAAATCTACAGTCTACAGGTGCCGCTGATATGGGAGGTACAGGCAGCCCTCCTATACCAGGCCCCATCGGGTCAGCAGGAGGGCCCAGCAGGCTGGACCTGGCGCATAGTCAAAATCCATGGTCAGTGAGACTATGGTCACCATCACAAACAGTACAGACAGTATTCCGGGCTTTAAAAAAAAATCCATCGTCAGACTTTGTCTTCCTCTAATTTTACCTCTGCCTGTCCTCTCTGTCCCTTATTTGCTCTCCATATTGAGTCCTGCCACCACGCCGCTGTGATTGGTTGTGATGCTCCAGGCTGAGATCAGTACACTGGTCTCAACTGCTTACTGCCAATGTACACTGTTTACTGCCCCCCTCCCCGCAGTTTATTGCCCCCATGCACTGTTTATTGCCCCCGTGCCCTCTTCACTTCCCCATACACCATACATCAGTTTTCCTGCCCCCCCCCCCCCCCCCACGTTATTCACTGCCTTCTATACAATACAATTATTGCCCCCCCCCCATACACCCATCACTACCCCCATATGCTGTTGACTTCCCCCTTGTACACAGCTCACCACCCTAGTGGATAGGGGCCTTGTCAGGTAATCTTTACAGAACCCATGATTTCTAATGGGAGCCTTGGGTGCAGACACAGCTACTCAGAGGCTCAGCTTTATCTTCTCAGCTTAGACTATGTATCAAAGTAGAAAAACTTCTCCTTTTTGGTCAAACAGAACAAAGCTGACTCAGGTGGGTAGATCAATGAGTCGTAAGTGAGACACGGACATGGCCCATCCCTGGGCTTCTATAGCAGCTGCCTGGGCTACTTTGGCTGTGGTTACACTTTTCTTCAACAAATGTCTTGTTCAAATAGACAACTTTCACTTATGAATAGGAGTCTGTTTGTTAGGAAGATGCAAACAAAATCATGGGCAGGCCTTGGTGGTTCTCGATCAGAATTCACAGATCTCTTTCCAATAAGGTGGTAGCTGTTAAATGTTGGGAACAAAACTGGCAAATTGTTGTTAAAAATCTTGGGGAAAAAATGGAAGACTGTATCAAAAGTGTCAAACCAGAGGCTCAAGTGATATTTACCATTATATATATTTTTTTCCTTCCGAAATAGTTTTTGTGAAATTTGAA
The DNA here is from genome assembly GCF_042186555.1 of Aquarana catesbeiana. NCBI lineage: Eukaryota > Metazoa > Chordata > Amphibia > Anura > Ranidae > Aquarana > Aquarana catesbeiana. Next base: position 44,779,682 of record NC_133325.1, read on the forward strand.
ATCATTCACTTTCTTGAAAGCAGCACCTTTCCATAGAATACATATAAGGGGTATAAAGGGTAAAAAAATGTATAAAAATTAAATCAAGGTCAGGACTTGCCTTAATGGTTCTCAGTCAGAATTCACAGAACGTTCTCCAATAGTGAGGTAGCTATTAAATGTTGGGAACAAAACTATCAAATGTTTGTTAAAAATTTTGGAAAAATGATAGACTGTATCAAAAGTGTCAAACCGCGTGGATCCCCGGCACAACAAAGACTCCCCTGCCCACCCACGCGGCAGGCTGACCGGCCCGGGACATTGTTGTTTCTTCCACGGCGCGAGGCAGGCCGGAGGAGTCCGACCTCCAAGCAGGGAGTTTGCCGGATCCACGGCCGCAAGCGAAACCTCCTCACAGTCCACGCAGCAAAGCCAGCCATGTGAGGCTCAGCACCTGCACACTCATATAACATACAACATTATATTTTCTTCTTTCCATTTTTTTTTTTTTTGTGAAATTTTAATTATTCATTTTCTAGAAAGCAGCACCTTTCCATAAAAAAATGTTTAAAAAAATGAAAAACAGTGAATAGAACCATTGGCCTTACTTCACCAGTAAACTTTTATAAACGGGTTGAAGTGCAAATTGAAATAAAAGAGGGGAATAAGCACCATGGCATGGTTACAAAAGAGGTATAACTAAAATCATGTATGGTGCTACTTTTTTTTACCCCTTTACCCCGATGGCCACTCTACATAAACACCTAATATTTGTAGCCAGACCATCTGAATGAGTAACTAAAAAGGAACAGCTATGCAGAGACTTCATCTTCTGAACCTAGGCTATGTATCAAAGTGGAGGAGTTTGTCTTTTTTTGGTCAACTAGAGCCAACCTCAGACAAGTGGGTGGATCAATTGAATGGTAGTTCTTTTTCCTTTTCTTTGTAATCTTTTTTCAGGCATGGACAGGGCCCTACCCTCCTCCTGGGTCCTATAGCAGCTGCCAGGGCTGTTTTGGCTGTCGTTACACCCTCTAACTACAAACTATACAGGATGGTTTGGGGAATGCACCTAATATGAAGGTGTCCAACCCTAGAAGATAGGTGGGTGTCACCAACCGGTAAACAACTGGTACACAAGAGAACGGAACCATGGAAAACACGACATGTCTGGGGCTACCTCATACAACATCTATTGACAGCAGTAATAAATTCAAATGTAGAAAAATGCCGTCTAAGCCTGCGCAATCCCATAAAAACCGTCCCCCTATATCCCCTCCCAATCCCCCATAAGTTGGGGGACAATTTTCATTGGAATTATGCAGGTTTAGATGGGATTACCCATGAAGCATGGCCATTTTTGTACATATTACTGTTTTCAATACATTTTGTATGAGGTAGAGGTGTTGTGTTTTCCTCAGTTTCGTTCTCTTTGGTACATGTAGCTACACCCTTGGTTTACACTTTGCTTCAACGGATATACACGTGTTGTAAAATATATACTTATTTAAAACAGAACTTTAATTTGGGAACAATTTTCAGTGGGATTACGCAGGTTTAGACGGGATTACCCATGAAGCATGAGCATTTTTGTAAATTTTTGTACCTATTACTGTTTTCAATACATTTTGTATGAGGTAGCCCCAGAGGTGTTGGGTTTTCCTCAGTTCCATTCTCTTTGGTACCTGTAGTTACACCCTTGGTTTACACTTTGCTTCAGCGGATATACACGTGTTGTAAAGTAGATATTTAGTCAAAAACAGAACTTTAATTCATAGGTATGGCTCTGTTAAGAAGATGCTACCTAAATCATGGTCAAAACTTGCTTTGCTGTTTGTCTATCAGAATTCATAGATTGTTTTCCATCTCATTTATAAATCTGACTGCTGCTCCTCTCTGCCAATCCCTTCACTGGCTTCCCCTACCACACCGTATAAAATTCAAAATGCTAAAAACAACATACAAGGCCATCCACAACATCGACCCCAGCTACATCACCAACCTCATCTGCAGATATCGCCCAAATCGTCCCCTCCGCTCCTCCCAGGACCTCCTGCTCTCTAGCTCCCTTGTTACCTCCTCCCATGCTCGTCTTCAGGACTTCTCCAGAGCCTCTCCCATCCTCTGGAATTCCCTGCCCCGGTATATCCGATCAGCCCCTAACCTTTCCACCTTTAGGAGATCCCTGAAAACTCACTTATTCAGGGAAGCCTATCCCACACCCACCTAACAACTGTTCCCGAGCCACCACCATCAAATCATTCCCCACATCTATTACCTTTTGTACCACCACCCCCTCCCTTTAGAATGTAAGCTCTACGAGCCGGGCCCTCCTGTCCCTTCTGTATTGAACTGTACTGTAATTGTGCTGTCCCCCCTCTACATTGTGAAGCGCAGCGTAAACTGTTGGCGATATATAAATCGTGAATAATAATAATAATAAATCAGCTGACAACTAGAAAAATAGCGAATTAGCTTGTAAATGTTGAAAACAAAACTGGCAAATTTTTGTAAAAAAAAAATTGGAAAATGGAAGAGTGAAATAAAAACATCAAACATAGCTTCATAGTACATACACCAATATTATTATTTTTTTTCTTTCAAAAAATTTTTGTAAATTTTGAATTTTTCAGTTTGATAACAGCAGCACCTTTCCATAAAAATAAAAAAAAGTTTAAAAATGATTCTAAAAGCGAGAACCGGTGAATGGAACCGTTGGTCTTGATTCACCAGTAAGTTTTTATAAACAAGTTGAATTGCAAGATTTTTTTTAAAAAAATGAGACAATAAGCAGCAAGCTAACCATTTCTAACTTTTATAAAAACGCCCCATGGCCTTTTTTTTTTATAACTTTAACTTGAATACAAATTAGTAATCTATAAATAAACTTTAAATGACTCTTTACCATTAACTTAATACAACAAATGCACAATTGTTCGCAGTTGAATTCATCCATAAAGATAATATATTGTTTTTTTGTGGGTCAAAAGTTCACAGTAGACAAAACATTGGGCATGAAGCACTTTCAGGGACCCCTGAGCGGTCCTTAAAGATTGTCAAGTATTTTTTTTTTATGTACTGCTTTTTTACCACATGCCAGACTTTAATAAGAACAAAGAGCAAAGTGCAGCAAGGTAGAGCAACCAATTTAGAATAACGTTCACTGCTGTGACAACTTTGAAATAAAATTTGATTGGTTACTATGGGTTACTGCGCTCTGCACACCATCATTGCTCTCTGAGCTGCCTTAATGCTAAATGACTAAGCAACTAGACACAGATAAATGAAATATGCTACATTTCTTACAACCAACCTCATTTAATCTACAGATGTTCTAGCAGCTCTAAGCTTTATTGCATATGATTTTGCATTGATTATCAGATCTGGTTACAACACGTCATTTCTTTGTAGAAACAAAAAAATCAAAAAAAAAAAAAAAAAATTCAAAAAAAAAAAAATACAAATAAAAACACTGACAAGTACAAACTAATATATAATGGACCTTTGGGGGCCTATTTATAAATGTTTTCACAGGATTTATAAAAGTTTCATACATTTTTCTAATTAGATTTAAATAAAAATGGTTGAAAGTTGTGTGAATATAGCGTGAAAACAGGTCTAAATAGACCCCTATATGATTTTTACATATATACACTCCTGAAAATAAAAATATGGCTTTCTGTAGTTGGAAACCATGTTCTATTCAGGAATATAAAACATATAATAGCTTATGTTATTATATTAAAAGTAAAAAAAAATGAAAAGCAAAATTAAAAAATTTTACTTTAAAAAAATGTAAAGTAAACAAAAAGTGTCTTTTTCATAGTTAACTTTATACTTGCAGACATCTGTCCGAACTTTTTAGGGTTGTCACTAGTTTGCATTGACTATTTTATTGCACACCTCTCTGCTGAAGCTACTTAGAGAAGTATTTTCATCTACAGAACAGGATAGCCAATTCTGTTGTATCCTGAGCTATAGTCGTAAAACATTGGGGGCAAGGAGCATTCAGTGTAGCAGGGAGTAAATGAAGTCAGTGTAGAACAGTTGTCTTCTATCGCAGCGGGGAGGCTCGAGTCACCATTACCGGTGAAGACCATCCCTGGCATTGGTAGGCATTTCGAATTATCATTGGGGTTCGCACTGCAAGTTCCCACGGGACTCTTTTTAATGAGATTACATGGATTCCAGGGGTCAGAATAAAGGATCCCGTTTAGCAAATGATGTGGCTCATACATAGAATGCTCCGCTGTGATGTCCTGGTGTATCCTCATTGACGCTCCCTGAATGATCTCTTGCTCTGAGATCATGTTGTTGTAATCCGAGTCCAACAGGTCAAAATACTCCATGGTCTCTTGACTGCCCTTTTCTAACTCTTTTAAAGTTGCAACAGAATTGGACAGGAGCCCTGACGAACAATTAGCAGGCTCAGTGAAGAAGGAGGGAGGAAGGTTGCGATTCCTCAAGGGAACTTTTTTGCATCTTTCCCCACGAACTTCCTTGGTGTTGTCAAACAGGGCCGCTAGACTTTTGCTTTGCAAGTTGGTCTGGGTGGTGTCCCTCTTTGGAGGTGGTTTACAGTGATAGCTTTGAGGGCTGGTGCTGCTGGGTGATGCCAACGGTCCTTTAGGAGACCCTTGGCTTGGGTTGCCATTACCGATCATCCCTGTGCATCTTTTAATCTGTTTTTGCAGATACTTCCGATGATTGACCTTCCGTTTGGACTTTACAGGTTTGTCCAAGGCCAGCTTGATGTTGCTGGAAGCTGAGTTGATGAAACTAAGCAAGTCCTTGCTAGACTCTTTATAGTCACCACCGGTTTCAACAGCACCGAGAAATTCCACCCCTTCATGATAGCCTTTCTCGAAACCCACATGGGATCCGGGAAAATACAAGGGCATAAAGTGATGGTTCATTATTGCAGCTTGAACGGCCATTGCTGTTGACAATTCCTTTGTCTACCAGGAATCAGGCATTAGTCAAGGAAGACTTCTTTTCCCAGGTTGTCTTCGCAGGTGTCTCCAAAGCATAACTTCTGAGGGGTTGATGAGTTGCAGTACTAGATCCCAAACAAATCCCTTTAAACTGTTGTTAGAACCTGCTTAACAGAAGGCAGCTCCAGTCCGGCGTAACACATATCAATTTTGTTCAGCTGTGCCGTACAAATATTGAAGTGAAATTGATGCAGCAGAGAGGCACTGTGTGTGTCTGAATCTTCCTTCCAGCAGGTCTTGTGAATTTAGCTTGTTCTCACCAGAAACACAGAAGCTGAAAAGAGTGGGAGGGGGAGATAAGTAGGAGGGCTACATCTAATGGTATCAGCTTTCACTAAATCCATGGGGAGGGAATGATACATCACGCAAGACCCGAAATAAAGAAAGCTCTGTGCTTGCTTCCTTCACTCACAAGACAAAATACAAGCTCCCAGTTCTATTCAGCCTGGAATAAAACAAATAGATTTTTTTTTTTGCTTTTTTTTTTGTTTTTACTTTTTTGTTTTTCTTAGTGTAGTTTTACCATCGACTAGTAACCAGAAAATAATTTCAATAGTATAAGAATTTATTTAAAAATTTTAGAAAAAATTGTGTGTATTGTATAGATTTTTTTTTTTTTTTTTGTCAAGAACAGATAATAAAGTATAAAACAGATATTTAAAAAAAAATGTTTATTTATTTATTTATTTTGAGTGAGATTACTAGGTTTTTATTCTTCTGTTTTGAACTGGAAGTAACTGTAATTTTTTTTTTTTTTTTCGTAAACTAAAGAATCAGCATGTTACAAACATACAGGACATGGAACAGTATTACATAAGGGAAATCAAGAAACAGTCTGACATTTTGACAGTAATAAAGACAATTTCCTGCTATGAAACGTGACCCCCAATCCAGGCTGGTGGGATCATCAAAACCTATCACAACATTTGTTCTCACACTGTGAACAGGTTCTTGTTACAAACAGTATAACGTGCAAAGAATAGTTAAGGAAGCCACAAGGTTTGTGCCAATGAAGCTTCTGCAAGCATCAAGAAGAAAATAAAATAAATAGACCACATCCTCTAACACATTTCTCTGCATTCCCGAATACATGTAGAAAAACAGTATGACAGGTTAAGATGCGCATCAAACAAAGAATGAATGGTAATCAACCATATACTTGTTTCAAGGCTTAAGGGTGGTTTCTCCAAACGTCCCACTTCTTATGAAATGCTTGGGCCCTATGTTCCTTATAAGCCAATCATTATTCAAATTGAGAATTCAGTCTAGCTATTGCATCCAAAAGTTTGGGAGGGGGTCTCCTTTTTCCACTCCTTTGCAATAGCTATCCGAGCTGGAAACAGGGTGTGGAGAACGATTGTTCTAGTTGACGGGGAATAGCCCTCAATCCCAATACTTAGTAAAGCTAAAGCAGGAGAAAGCTGGAACTTAGTCCCAGTTATGGAGGAAAGAAGCAATAAAACATCCTTCCAGAACTCTTGCAGTTTATTACAACCCCATAGGGTATGATAAAGATTACCTATTTGTTGGCAACTTCTCCAACAAAATGGAGGAGGTTGGGTGAAATTTATGTATCCTATAGGGTGCCATATACCACCTATGGAGGATCTTTTGGGAGTTATACCAATGGTCTATACACAACTAAAGGATTTCTTTATTATTATTTTTGGCATGTTCAGCAATTTTACGAATCAACAGTGGTACAACTTCAGCTTCAGTTCAGCATACATACAGTGCCTTGGAAAAGTATTCATACCCCTTGACATTTTCCCCATTTTGTCATGTTACAACCAAAAACGTAAATGTATTTTATTGGGATTTTATGTGATAGACCAACACAAAGTGGCACATAATTGTGAAGTGAAAGGAAAATGATAAATGATTTTCAAATTTTTTTACAAATAAATATCTGAAAAGTGTGGCGTGCATTTGTATTCAGCCCCCTTTACTCTGATAGCCCCAACTAAAATCTAGTGGAACCAATTGCCTTCAGAAGTCACCTAATAAGTAAATAGAGTCCACCTGAGTGTAATTTAATCTCAGTATAAATACAGCTGTTCTGTGAAGCCCTCAGGTTGTTAGAGAACCTTAGTGAACAAACAGCATCATGAAGGCCAAGGAACACACCAGACAGGTCAGGGATAAAGTTGTGGAGAAGAATAAAGCAGGGTTAGGTAATAAAAAATATCCCAAGCTTTGACCATCTCACAGAGCACTGTTCAATCCATCATCCGAAAATGGAAAGAGTATGGCACAACTGCAAACCTACCAAGACATGGCCGTCCACCTAAACTGGCAGGCCGGGCAAGGAGAGCATTCATCAGAGAAGCAGCCAAGAGGCCCATGGTAACTCTGGAGGAGCTGCAGAGATCCACAGCTCAGGTGGGAGAATCTGTCCTCAGGACAACTATTAGTCGTGCACTCCACAAATCTAAACTTTATGGAAGAGTGGCAAGAAGAAAGACATTGTTGAAAGAAAGTCATAAGAAGTCCCGTTTGCAGTTTGCGAGAAACCATGTGGGGGACACAGCAAACATGTGGAAGAAGGTGCTCTGGTCAGATAAGACCAAAATGGAACCTTCTGGTCTAAAAGCAAAACGCTATGTGTGGAGGAGAACTAACACTGCACATCACCCTAAACACACCATCCCCACTGTGAAACTTGGTGGCAGCGTCATGTTGTAGGGATGCTTTTCTTCAGCAGGGACAGGAAATCTGGTCAGAGTTGATGGGAAGATGGATGGAACCAAATACAGGGCAATCTTAGAAGAAAACCTGTTAGAGTCTGCCCAATGTAATTGCAGTGAAAGGTGGTTCTACAAAATATTGACTCGGGAGGGCTGAATACAAATGCATGCCATGTTTTTCAGATACTTATTTGTAAAAAATTTTGAAAACCATTTATCATTTTCAAACAAAGTATATCACAAAGATGCACGACTCCAGGTGAAGTATGAGATCTTTCCTGCTGTAATAATTGCCGGATGCCCAAAAAAATTAGCATTTTTGAAAGTTTTTCTTTGGGGTTTTTCTCTCCCCTTTTTTTGCATGTAACCATGTTGTTAACGTTTATATCAGCCCTCAAAAATTCCACTTGCATGCTCGCATTTTGCGAGTGTGGATTTTGAGGGCTGGTGAGCTATGGCTGCCTGGGAGTAGGGGGGTGAGCACCACCAGCAGGCAGGTTGTATGGGAGCCCGTTCTCCCAGCGATCGGAGGGGAAGAGAGAGAAGAGCCGCCACCTGGATGATCAGAGCGCCGGGAACATAACAGCTTTCATTTCAATACCTGTGTGTTCCCCACCGTGCACCGTCACATTCAGCCCCTCCTCTTTGTCCGGGCACTTTGATAGACAGATCATCCTTCCAATCCTGGGACGGGTGATCTGTCTATCAAAGTTCCCTGGACAAGGGGGAGGGGCTGTATATGACGGCGCGCAGCAGGGAACACACAGCTATTGAAATGAAAGTTGTTATTTTCCCGGCGCTCTGATCATCCGGGCGGCGGCTCTCCTCTCTCTTCCCCTGCACAGGTAGGCTGCATTGGGGACACAGGCTGCATTGGTGGCACAGGCTGCATTGGTGGCACAGGCTGCACTGGCGGACACAGGCTGCATTGGTGGGCACAGGCTGCATTGGTGGGCACAGGCTGCATTGGTGGACACGGGCAGGCTGCATTGGGGGACACAGGCAGGCTGCATTGGGGGACAAGGGCAGGCTGCATTGGTGGACACAGGCAGGCTGCATTGTTGGGCACGGATAAAGTTGTTGTTAATATTTATTTTTATAACTTAACATAAAGCATTAAAGTGTCATTTCATGAGATAATTTATGAGGGCGTGTTTAGGGGCGGGGCAGGGTAGAGGTTGGGCAGAGCAACTGGTGGCAAGTAACCCTTGAGGCCTGGCTAGTAGAGCCCAGGACTTTAAATTTTGAGCCCTGTTTATATCATTCAAATATGTTATATTTTTTGTCTTTACATGTGCATACTATGTGTGTTTTGGTTTGTCTGTTGGGCTGCAGAGGGGGTCATCAATTTGATCATTCCTCATTCCTGCGATTTCACAGATTTAAACCAAGTGGCAGAGTGGAACCCGTGATTAATCAGCAATGACTAAGCGCAGGTGTGTGAAAGGCGTTTGCTGAAGCCACAGGAGATGTGTGTGCAAGATGTGTCCTGGTTTTTAAAGGATTTGAAATAAACTATTTTTATGCCGGTAGTGCCGCCACTGTTCTTTCCTTTGATTGTCCATTTATAATTTTAAAAAGAAAAGAAATGCGCTCGGTGCATAAAAAGTAAAATATTATAGAATATTAGAAAATATTATTAATAACTGAAATTCGTGAGAAGAGTCCTGCAGCTGGACACTATAACCCTGATATTTGGGCAAAAAAGTGGATATAGAAAAAAGCAGTGCAGCGCTGGACAAGTATCACAAGAGTAAAATGTGTTGAATAAGTAAATAAATTACCAACTGAAGTGAGTAACAACTGTTAAAGTAATAACGACTGGTATATATATTAATCAATCAATAAAGTGCTCATAAAGATATTGTAATGGCATAATAAAATATAATAAAGTGAACAACAATCAATATAATGAAGTGAAAGTGAAAATAAAGTCCATAAACATTGGTGTTCAAATGTACATTCTGGATCAATGTTCCACCGCTGGTGCTGCCCACCACCTCGTGATAGAGTAATGGAGGCTTACCGGACAGCCTGCGACCACCCTTATTCAGGGATGTCAAAACAGGCTCAGTAGAAATGTGTAGACCACAGGGGATATCCCACAGGGAGCTCTGTAAATGTTCCTCCACCCCCCTTCCTGAATGGCTAATCAGCAACACCAAGGAGCAATACGAAGGATGCGACCCCAGGGATACTTCTTATATGGCAATTAATGTTAGCTTCCGATGAGTTCCAGCAGGGGTAAACCCGGCCAAAGGTGTTGCTTTAGGGAGACATTAAGGTGGGCGTGCTGGAGAACAGGCGAATCGTGCCGCAACTATGCATATCCTACAGTGGCAACTTTACATGGACTCACACTAAGGCAGCATTACCATCCTGGGAGCAGTTAATCAAGTTGAACTTTGAGGAATCAATCAAGCTGAATATGATGATACCTAGCTTGTACTGCATGTCCAGCGATGGCAACTCTACAGTACATGTCTGGACACATGCTAAGGCAAAGGCAGCATTGTTACACTAGGAGCAGTCAATCACACTGAATATGCTGGTACCTAAGCTTGTACCACATGTCCTATGGTTACAACTCTACTTAGACTCATGTTAAAGCAGCATTGCCACCCTATTAACAGTCAATCAAGCTGAACATTTAGGAGTCAATCAACCTGGCCATATTGATACCTCAGCTTCTACTGCATATCCTTCTGTGGCAACACTACGTAGACTCACGTATACTCCATTCAAAATGACAGGTTCACTTTCAAGTCTGCTCCACCAGACACATATACCTTAAAATGGGGAACAAGACAAGGAATTGGTCGCACACTGGAACTCCAAATTATCTCGATGTCATCTTTATTGTCAAAGGGTCAGACAGATACAGGCAATGGTAAAACCATTGCCTGTATCTGTCTGACCCTTTTTTGACAATAAAGACGACATCGAGATAATTTGGAGTTGCAGTGTGCGACCAATTCCTTGTCTTGTTCGTCTTCCATGGTGGTGAGCCGAGGTCTGCACCTGTGATCCATCCTGCACCTGAGTTTGCCTGGAGCGGTGTGCTTCTCTTTGTTCTTTGCTACCTTAAAATGGGGGACAAACTTTCTCTTCCTGGTTCTTACAGTCCTACCCCCCCCCCACCCCCACCCGATGACATGGTGTCAGATCTCAGACAGAGTTCTGATGCCGTGTCATTTTCCTGGGAGGTGATATTATGACTGGTGGGAAGTATTTTTTTTTGGTATATATGATGTAGGTAGCTCAGGAAATAGCAACGCACACATCATCGGAAGTGGGAGACCACCAGTATAACAAGGGCAGAAAAACATATTTTTAATTCATGAAAAAAATCTGTTGACAATTTGCAGGGGAGAGCGAGAATGACATGATTGGCATACGTGAATTTTTGGTTCGAAAGTGCACTTTAAACAATGTTGGGCTGTTTACTGTTTTTTTTCTGTGATAAAAACATAAAAAAAATGGGACTAACAAAGGCCTTTTTCGTCTGCCACAAGAACAGGTCCAGGATAGTTGAAAGGAGCTCCTGCAACCCACAGGTACCCTTTAAAGCCCATTACACTCTTAAAAACCAACCATGTCTCTGCAGCTAGAGAGGAAGCAGTTTGGGGCAGTAAAAACATGGATCAGACATGGGGTTTTACCTCCTCTCAGTGTCAACAAGCCTTAAAGCCGGCCATAGATGGATTGAACTTCAGCCGGTTCTTTAATGGCATCTCGGTCTTAGTCCGTAGGGTTTAATTTTGAGTTGGCCCACCCTTTGCAGCTATAACAGCTTCAACTCTTCTGGGAAGGCTGTCCACAAGGTTTAGGAGTGTGTCTATGGGAATGTTTGACCATTCTTCCAGAAGAGCATTTGTGAGGTCAGGCACTGATGTTGGTCTAGAAGGCCTGGCTCTCAGTCTCCGCTCTAATTCATCCCAAAGGTGTTCTTTATTACAAAAAAGGAGAGGAGTTAAGAAATGAGGACATAGCCTGGTAAGGTCAAATACTTCCATCCCTGTCAATGTTGAAGAGGAGGGAAAAAAGGGGGGAGGAGAGGAAAATGGGACTTTAAATGGAGCGTGCGGTTGTGAGTAAGTAAATAAATAGATAAACTTAATATGTAATGATTCATAAACAAGATATATTATGGTAATAATATATTTTAATCCAATTTGGTTCATACATGGTATTGATACAAAATCAAATAAAGTTCATAATATAAAACAATTACAATACAAAGTTTGGACAATATGATCTTGAGCCTCTCTAATCCCCAACATTAAGGGTAAACCAGTGTAGAATAATTATATTAATTCGGCTTTACAATCAAGATCTGTATTTATGCAGTCTGGGTCCCTTTTAAGCTTTGACATTGAAAAAGCTCATTCAGCTCAGCATAAGACAAATCTTGAAATAGCTAGGTTGTGTGCATGTCATTTTTGTAACAGTTGTTCTACATGTGCTGAGTTAATGACTAAGGTCAGTAGGTCAGTGATTTCACAGATAAGAATATACTCAGTATATCTGTCATAAACTTTATTGTAAAGATCTTTTTAAAGGTAAAAACATATTATCCATAATATAGTTAGTTATTTGATATAGTTATTTAATTAGTTAGTTAGATTGAGTTTGTGTGAATTAGTATATATTTATATATGTATCCAATTATAGTTTAATATGCATTTGTAAGGTTTGGTACAGAATTGCATTTCTGTAGTTTAAAAGATATCCATTACAAGAATTTGGCCATTTGGAAAGGTCATTCACCTTGAGTTTTTTATAAGAAACTGTTGTGTGTTACTGACAATCAAAGAGGTTTAAGAGACGTGTCAGCTGTTGGCAAAGAGAATATTTAGAATAATCACGAATATGATCATTTCATTTTTAGTTCTAGCCGTATATGGCTATGACTTTAGTCTGCTGACTAGTTGATTTGAAATAGTATAAAAACAGAGTGACACTTCACTTCAGCGCGCACACACTTTACTACACACACACGACACATCACACACACACACAAACAGAAGGACTTCATTACCTTTTCACATACACAAAGAAGAACACACGCATTCTTACTCTACAGAAGACATTTCGTTTACATTAGGCCTAAATACAGCCTACCTCACAAACAGCTGCTAGAGCGGACATCTCTCTGACATAGAAAAGCACCAACGGAGCTGAGACATGTCTTGAACCTTCTTGATACAAGTTTTTGTTCCTATTATTATTTTTGTTTTACTACATCAAGCTGTAAGAAGAATTTAACTTTGTATATATTTTCAAGTAATTGCCAAGTGTGACCAAATAAACTCACACTTTGTTTAAAGACAGTCTGGCTACTGAACTTTTGAACAAAACGCCTAAGACACTGTTGACATAACATGTGTCTGAGAAGAGAAGGTTTTTTACACCCTCTCCACATTTTTACAACCAGATTATACAGTAGAGTGATACATAGTCCAGTGAATTCACACAAATATTGCACAGTTTTGCCCAATGTGTCTGAGGTCTCACTGACCCCTATCATTGATAATAAGTCAATAAAAGACAACCATCCTATGAGGAATTGATATAAATACCCATGGAACCTAATGTAGTATGCATAAAATGTTAGAATGATTAGAATTAATAAAACACGGCATCTGTATCTCTACGCGTTTCATGGCTTGGGCCAATCTTCAGTAGCGAAGCAGATCTAAGATAGATAAAAATCGTAATATTATAGTTTCCTAAAATTGTGGGCATAATTAACCACTTGCCGACCACCTGCCGCAGTTTTACTGCGGCAGAATGGCGCGGCTGGGTGAAGCGATGTTATGTTACATCGCTTCGCCCTATGGCCACTAGGGGCGCACGTGCTGCCGGAGGTGTGCGCCCACTGCACGCCCCCCGAGCCGACGCGAGTGCACGGCGGTCATGATCACCGCCGGGTTCCCGCGAACGACACTGAGACACGGAGAACCGGGATCTGTGTGTGTAAACACAGTTTCCAGTTCTCTGAGGGGAGAAGTGATAGATCGTCTATTCATACAGAGTATGAACAGCTATCTATCTCTTTTCCTACACAGTCCCCTCCCCCCTTCAGTTACAAACACAAACAGGGAACACAATTAACCCCTTGATCGCCCCCTAGTATTAACCCCTTCACTGTGACATTTTTACAGTAATCGATGCATTTTTATAGCACTGATCACTGTATTAATGCCAATGGTCCCAAAAATGTGTCAAAATTGTCTGATGTGTCCGCCATAATGTCGCAGTCCCAATAAAAATCGCAGATCGCCGCCATTACTAGTAAAAAAAATAAATAAAAATGCCATAAAACTATCCCCTATTTTGTAGACACTATAACTTTTGCGCAAACCAATCAATATACGCTTATTGCAATTCTTTTTTTTACCAAAAATTTTTGGGGGATATTTAATATGGCAAAAAGTAAAAAATATTGTGTTTTTTAAAAAAATGGTTGCTTTTTTTTGTTTATAGCGCAAAAAATAAAAAAGGGGTGATCAAATACCACCAAAAGAAAGCTCTATTTGTGGGGGGAAAAAGGAAGTCAATTTTGTTTGGGTGCAACGGTGCAAGACCACGCAATTGTCAGTTAAAGCGGTGCAGTGCCAAATCACAAAAAGTGCTCTGGTCAGGAAGGGGGTAAATTCTTCTGGGGCTGAAGTGGTTAATAGATGGTAACAATGGTCTGGATATAAAATACCCCCTAGTGCGTGCTACTTACAGGGTGACTGTGTGATGATGGCATGGTACTGAGGGCCGCGAATCACCTGGGGATATAATTTCCGGGAGCTGAGGTGGCGCGCCAACCAACGCCAACCAACGCAGGACAACATCCAAGGTGGGTATGTGTCAGTAAAAATAGATCAAAAGTAGACCAATCAATAGGGGCCTCTGTGAGAAGTAATATAATATAGGTATGAATTAATAATGTGCATAGTTGCCCAAACACATGATTGCGCTATCATAAATATGTAACTATGGCTCGTTAAAGCCCAGCTGCTAGAATAAAAGGGCAAAAAGTGAGCAAATGAATCACCCAAAAAGGCAAAACAACCGAAATAAGAAAAAAATAAATAGACAAACCTAATAGGTGACTACTGAACTCTTATGCCCTGTACACACGGTCGGTGTGGACGGGAAACGTTCGATGGGAGCTTGTTGTCGGAAATTCCAACCGTGTGTAGACTCCATCGGACATTTTCTGTCGGAATTTCTGACAAATTTCCGACAAACAAAATTGAGATCTGGATCTCAAATTTTCCGACAACAAAATCCGTTGTCGTAAATTTCGATCGTGTGTACACAATTCCGACGCACAAAGTTCCACGCAGGCTCGGAATCAAGCAGAAGAGCCGCACTGGCTATTGAACTTCATTTTTCTCGGCTCGTTGTACGTGTTGTACGTCACCGCGTTCTTGACGATCTGGAATTTCCGACAAGATTTGTGTGACCGTGTGTATGCAAGACAAGTTTGAGCCAACATCCGTCGGAAAAAAAACAGGGATTTTGTTGTCTGAATGTCCGATCCTGTGTACGCGACATAAGGATGCCTCGTTCTAAAACGTGAAAGTCAGAGTGATACCAGTGTCCACTGTAAGGGGATAACATTAGTGCCAGGACCACCTTGGAGTGATCCGACACGGGTGTTCCAACCCACCAACGTCATGCAAAAAGGTGAGAGGGGGGAGCCATCATACGCCAGAGATATCATTCGGTGATTGGCGCCAATCAACTCTCATAGTGCTCACAGATGTAATAACAGCGCCAGCAGAGCAGCGCCGCAAGGACGCCGCTCGTCTGGCGTGTAATACATAACGTCGACGCACAATGCTCATGCACCTCCCAACCCACGTCATGGACGGTAGAGGTGGAGGTAGAGCCCGCAGTGCGTGTCGCAGTTCAATGAAAACCCGGGTGGCCACTACCAGGAGTTTAGGAGTGTGTCTATGGGAAAGTTTGACCATTCTTCCAGAAGTGCATTTGGGAGGTCAGGCACTGATGTTGGATGAAAAGGCCTGGCTCACAGTTTCGGCTCTATTTCATCCCAAAGGTGTTCTATCTGGTTGAGATCAGGACTCTGTGCAGGCCAGTCAAGATACTCCACCCCAAACTCACTTTGGGGAATCATTTTTGGGTGGAACTTCACTTTAAGTGTGTCTGTGTCGTAATAATTTCCCAATTTCCTTTTGGGATTAATAAAGTATTCTGTATTCTGTTTGTCCCCGTGTTCTTGATCTTAGCTGCATACTGCCCTCCTGAACCCTATTCACCCTCTTCATGTATTTATATGTTCCATTCATATCCTCCTTTTCCCTTCTTTCCTCAAGACCGTTCATATTAGGTTCCTGAAGTCTCTTCTGATAATTATCCCTCAGACCATTCACCATTTTTGTTGACCATCTCTGGACTTGTTCTATATTACAAATATAGTTTTGTATCTGAGGTCTCCAAAACTGGACATAGTATTGTAAATGAGGTCTAACTAAAGATCAACTGTATATAGGGGAATCCCCTGCTGGTGATCCCTTTTGTAATACCAAAATATCTATATAGAGGAATTAGAACATCCTTCCTCCTGCTGGTGATTTCTCTAGTAAGCACTAAAATCATTATAGGAGAACGAGGACCTTCTTCGCACTGCTGGTGATCCCTCTAGTAATAACTAAGGATCTATATAGAGGAATCAGGACCTTCTTCCTCCTGCTGATGATCCCTCTAGTGATAACCTAAAATCTATATAGAGGAATCAGGACCTCCTTCCTCCTGCTGGTGATCCCTCTAGTGATAACTAAAGATCTATATAGGGGAATCAGGACCTCCTTCCTTCTGCTGGTGATCCTTCTAGTGATATAAAGATCTATATAGAGGAATCAGGACCTTCTTCCTTCTGCTGATGATCCCTCTAGTGATAACTAAACATCTATATAGATGAAGCAGGACCCCCTTCCTCCTGCTGGTGATCCCTCTAGTGATATAAAGATCTATATAGGGGAATCTGGACCTCCTTCCTCCTGCCGATGACCCCTCTAGTGATTTAAAGATCTATATAGGGGAATCAGGACCTCCTTCCTCTTGCTGATGATCCCTCTAGTGATAACTAAAGCTCTATATAGAGGAATCAGGGTCTCCTTTCTCCTGCTGGTGATCCCTCTAGTGATAACTAAAGAACTATATAGGAGAATCAGGACCTCCTTCCTCTTGCTGGGGATCCCTTCATTGATAGCCAAAGATATACGTAGCGCCCTCTTGTGTACTACTAGTGTTGGTGAAGGCAAATTTAAGTTATGACTCATGGTTAGTTTGTGAGTCTGGAAATTGGGTCAGGGTTACTACAGGTCAGGCTGGATGGCTCTACAGAGGCAGATCTCTGGTACTTCCCCCTGGATCTGGAAGCCGGTAGAAGCTTCTAGAAGTTAGTGGGCGGAGGCCAGTAGGGCATATCTGCAAACTTGAGGGAACTTGGCCAATCCCCAGGCAGAATGTCTTGGCAGGGTGGTTGAGTCAGGCCTTAAATATGGTAGAGCCATGCCAGCAATGGTCGAAGATGGAGTGCAAAGGAGGCTGTAGGTGGCCTGGGGGTCTGGAGAGGGGGGGGGTTCTGCCTCCAGGCTGGGCTTAGGCTGGCTTAGGAAGAGTCAGGATCAAGATCATATGAAGGATGCTTGCCTAAGGAGCAGCAGGGAGCAAATAGGACAGAGTGAGTACATAAGCACACCCAGGGATTCACAAGGGGAGAGACTGCCACATGAAGCAAGCTTTCAGGAGGACAGCGCTGTGCTTAACCCTTCATATATCTTCCCCTGGGAGATCTTCGGAGCAGCCAGGTGGGCTGGTAGACAAATAGCCAAGCCCAGCAGATCCCGGGTAGCCCAGGTAGTTTCTGCAGGCAGTAGAGCTGAGAGCAGTTCTACAAAGGAGAGGAGATACTCCTATATGCAGCTTACAACATACTGTGCTATTTTCTAAAATGGACCGAGAGCTTCTAGTCCTCAAGGGGCTTTTCCTTTTTTGATTGTTAAGGACTGATGGAATCCAGGGAGGAGCACAGTCCAGGATTTTGTACATAAGGAAGGGAATTGTCCCCATTCATTGTTCCAGTCAAGTCGGACATCCCATAACCCCCTTTACCCCATCCATGTTTTTACCCCTAATAAAACAACAAAACCAATCTTGTGTTCAGATACGAGTGGAAAATGCTTGTTACCTGGCTGTACAGGAGTAGGGGAACCAGTTACCAGCAGCCCCTGCGGGGGTAGTGCTACATATATACAGGGGAATCAGGACCTCCTAAAGGTAGAATATTAAAACACATATCCCTAACCTTATTGGAGTATACAGTAATTCTGAAAAGCAGCATTATTTGGACGTTTTTTGCAATCTGCATGCATTGAACATGACTATACGCTTTAATGGACCCTGATCAATGGACGCATTGGTGCATTCATAGGAACCTGCACTGCAAACATACCAGTTATCTTCATAGCATTTTCTGTTTGCACTTGTGGAGTCCCTTTTAGCACATCCCATATGTCAAAGGTGCCAGGTCCTCTTTTAGCAGCATTCCAGAGAGAAGGGCAGAGCCAGGACATCGATCACCTCTGAGTTAAGACCTTCTTTTTCCACTGAAGTGGATAATCTGATCTCCAGCCATTCAGGAAAGCATTACATGGCCATTTGAACACACTGCACAGGGGGGAAATGTCCAGCTTAGCGGCTAAAGGGTTAATGAGGCAGCATAAAAGTGAATGCAAAATGAACAAATATCCGGGGGAAAATCCGAAAAAAAAAAAAAGCTGGATCCCATTATCCCAGGCTGAATTCATTCAAGTAAACAGCTTAAGGGGCTCAGCCGCAGTTAACGGGGGCACTTTATTACCTCCTAAAAATAGCAGCGACCCCCGACCATGGCCCTGGGAACGCTCCATTCACTTGTACTGAGGACCATTTGCATACTATAGGTAGGGATTAGAGATTATCAGGGATGCATAATTGCATTTAACGTGCGTGGTTGCTTAAACACTAAAGGAGGTAATGGAAACCACCCTGGAAAAAATGCACAGAGCTGTAAAAATAACAAAGCTAGCAAAAAAAAAAAATAAAATCTGTAATTTCAAGAGAATTGTTCGTCTATGAAAAATCTTTTCGGCAGAATGGTAGAATTAAATGTGTTTGTTTTGCTGAAATTTCTGTGGAAAAAGAAATTACAAATTGGTGAAATTCACCAATGTAGCAATAAGCAAAATAGTCAAGTGAAACGTAAAATTAATAGAATCCTGCTGATTTTTAAGGGTGTAATAGGCTTTAAATGGCTACTGAGGGTTAATCAGGATGGGCGAGAAGGGCGAGAAGCCAAGAGTATATGTCTCATTCACCAAGAAAGTGGCAGTTGTCAATGATATGGCATTATCAACAACAAAAAATGTGATCACCATGTCACCGCTAACATGGCCAGCACATTCTTTTTTTGAAAGCATATTTCAGCTATTGTCTATCAAGGGAGAAATCGGTAATTTTGCTGCTAAATTATTCAGCCTTCTCCGAGGGACTGAAATTGTTTGCTTGTTTTCCATCCTACCCTGTTTCCCCGAAAATAAGACCTAGCGTGATTGTCAGTGATGGCTGCAATATAAGCCCTACCCCCCAAATAAGCCCTACCCTGTTTCCCCAAAAATAAGCCCCACCCTGAAAATAAGACCTACAAGGACTTTAACTAGGGCTTATTTGGGGGGTAGGGCTTATATTGCAGCCATCATCGACAATCATGCTAGGTCTTATTTTTGGGGAAACAGGGTATGTCTATTTTTCTTCCCTGTGCAGTAGTAGAATGCTGTACCATATTAGCAATTTACTAATACAGTCTATAACTATCTTCTCTAGTATGTCTGCAGTCTATGACCATCTCCTCTGGTGTGTCTGCAGTCTATGACCATCTCCTCTAGTGTGTCTGCAGTCTATAACCATCTCCTCTAGTATGTCTGCAGTCTATAACCATCTCCTCTAGTATGTCTGCAGTCTATGACTATCGTCACTAGCATGTCTGCAGTCTATGACCATCTCCTCTAGTATGTCTGCAGTCTATGACCATCTCCTCTAGTATGTCTGCAGTCTATGACCATCTCCTCTAGTATGTCTGCAGTCTATGACTATCGTCACTAGCATGTCTGCAGTCTATGACCATCTCCTCTAGTATGTTTGCAGTCTATGGCCAACTCCTCTAGTATGTCTGTAGTCTATGACCATCTCCGTAGTATGTCTGTAGTCTATGATCATCTCCTCTAATATGTCTGTAGTCTATGACCATCTCCTCTAATATGTCTGTAGTCTATGACCATCTCCTCTAATATGTCTGTAGTCTATGACCATCTCCTCTAGTATGTCTGCAGTCTATGACCATCTCCACTAGTATGTCTGCAGTCTATGACCATCTCCTCTAGTATGTCTCCAGTCTATGACCATCTCCACTAGTATGTCTGCAGTTTATGACTATCATCACTAGCATGTCTGCAGTCTATGACCATCTCCTCTAGTATGTCTGCAGTCTCTGACCATCTCCTGTAGTATGTCTGCAGTCTATAACCATCTCCTCTAGTACTTCTCCAGTCTCTGACCATCTCCTCTAGTATATCTACAGTCTCTGACCATCTACTCTAGTATGTCTGCAGTCTATGACCATCTCCTCTAGTACGTCTCCAGTCTCTGACCATCTCCTCTAGTATGTCTCCAGTCTCTGACCATCTCCTCTAGTATATCTACAGTCTCTGGCCATCTACTCTAGTATGTCTACAGTCTCTGAGCATCTGCTCTAGTATGTCTCCAGTCTCTGACCATCTCCTCTAGTATGCCTGCAGTCTATGACCATCTCCTCTAGTATGTCTCCAGTCTCTGCCCATCTCCTCTAGTATGTCTACAGTCTCTGAGCATCTGCTCTAGTATATCTACAGTCTCTGACCATCTCCTCTAGTATGCCTGCAGTCTATGACCATCTCTTCTAGTATGCCTGCAGTCTATGACCATCTCCTGTGATAAGTCTGCAGTGTATGACTGTTTCCTGTAGAATATCTGCAGTCTTTGACAATCTCCTGTACTAAGTCTATAGTCTATGAATGTCTACTGTAGTATGTCTGCAGTCTCTGGCCATCTTCTGTAGCATGCCCATAGCTATAGGCAACAGTTTTTTTCCCCAAAAAACATTTAAAAAGCCAGTGCAATCTCTGATTGGCATACCTGTGTAGTGCCCCATAGAGCTACTGTTTGTTAAATTTTGTTTTTGGCCCCCCTGTAATCAGGGAAAGCAGCATTTGACTAGTTAGGTCTGCTCTGGGCTCTATAGGTGTGGTCTCAATTACTTACACCTGACTCCCAAGGAACCCTGCGACATAGTGGTTGGGAGAATATGACCTCAGCCTGCATGTTAATATCCCCCCAGTCAATCCCTGGTCATTATGGCAGGTGACCAGCATGGGGCTGAGGGGGGTATAAATGGGATAGAGGATAGAGTTCAGAGCAGAAGGCTCTGTTCCTGGGGGTAGTAAGACCCAGCCTGTGGCATCTCTGGGAAATCTGCCTGGATCTGCAAGCACTTTTTGTGGGGTCCCAGCTATGGTTTGGTTGGGGGACCTCTGTTCTATCCTCCTGGAGTATTCTCTAAAAGCCTCTTAAAGATCCTGGACACAGGCTGCTGGAGTACAGAAGCTGACTGACCCTCCACATGTCTGCACTGAGATCCTGAACAACTGGAGGGCCATAGTTTGGAGACCCCTGCTCTAGGGGAATAGCCGCACTCAGGGAACTCTTGGCCTGCCCTAAAAGGGCTTTTGTAATCCGCTCTAGCCCCCAACCTCCATTAGGGTCACAAAGTCTACTGACGGCTCTCCTGGGTGCAGGTCAACTCATCCCCAGCTTCCTGCCCTGTACAGGTTCTTCGCGTTCTGGTTACATCTGTGTTTGGCTCCCATGCTCCAAATGCACAAGGGTTCCTCCCAACCAGGCTTTTAACTGGGCACTGACTCACCCATGACATCTCTGCAGGAGGGCTCTGGCTAAAGGGGGCCTAGCACCACGATGACACCTGATGAGTCTGCTGTATGCAGACACCATCCTGGCACAGAGCCACATACTGGCAGATTAGCTAGCTGCACCTGCCTACAAGCAGAACTCATCTCCACATACAAACTGTTGCTCTGTTCCTTGGACAACCTGCCACCCCCCCCCCCCCCCACCACATTAAAATTTGGGGAGCTTTTACTATATAAGCTTAGTTTACTGTTAAAAATAAGTGTGAAATGCATGACTCCGGTGGGTGTAACAAGATGTCCGCTTGCCACCTTCTTACTGTATCCTTACTGTGGATGAGTGCAAGATGGTCGTGACGGAAAATCACTTCCGTTACAAAATCTGACGGGTCGCCTAATCTGATGAAACACCGGGCTGCAGAACTGTCGGAAAACCGGACACTTTATTAATTAAAAAAACGCACATGTGCCATAACACACCGCAATTGAACGCTTAAAGCGTAACTCCACTTTTGTTGAGGAAACCCCCCCCCCCCCCGGGTGATTTATGTACATTGCAAGGATTATAACACCCTTTGTTGCAGATTCCTACCTTTTGTTATTCTGAAGAAATCACGGCCTGTTCCTCATTGTTAGGGTTGCCACCTGTCCGGGATTCACCCGGACAGTTCAGGTTTGGAATCATGCGTCCGGGTTTCAGACTGGACTATGACTTTCCAGCAGGGTTGCTGGCTGCAGTTATCTAAGCCAGAAGTGTCTGTTACACTCTCTCTCACACTGCCCAAAGCCAGCACTATCAATCCCCCCCCCCCACACACACACACACACACACATACATACAGATGGGAGAGGAGAGAGGGATTGATCTGCACCTCTTCCTCCCGGCCCTACCCCTCTGGGTCTGTCCACACTCTAATCCCTGGCACTCTGCCTCAGAAAAGGTAAGTGGGAGCCAGAGATTTGAAGCCCAGCAGCAACAGATACATCTAGATAAGAGGTGCTGACTGCCATGGGGTGAGTGAGCTCACCATCCATCCCTGTCTGTGTCTGAAGTCCCCCCCCCCCCTCCTCCAATCTCTCTCCTGCCTCCTAGTGTGTACACTAAGGTAAATCAGGGTTCTCAGAGCACCCCTTACATCAGAGTTCCTCTTTATACCAGAGGCTGCAATGTTCCCCCTTACATCAGAGTCCTCTCCATACATCAGAGTTCTCAGTGTTCCCCCTTAAATCAGGGTTCCCAGAGCATCCCCTTATGTCAGAGTCCCCAGAGTTCTCCCTTACATCAGAATCTGCAGAGACCCCCCTTACCGTTTAAGAGAAATCTGCAAGTTCAGATGTAAAAGGGGAATTCTGTGGACTCTGTGGGTTGAGATGTAAAGGTGGACTCTGCAGATTCAGATGTAAAGGGGGACTCTGTGGATTCAGATGTAAAGGGGGACTCTGTGGATTTAGATGTAAAGGGGGACTCTGTGGATTCAGATGTAAAGGGGGACTCTGTGGATTCAGATGTAATGGGGGACTCTGTGGATTCAGATGTAAAGGTGGACTCTGCAGATTCAGATGTAAAGGGGGACTCTGTGGTTTCAGATGTAAAGGGGGACTCTGTGGATTTAGATGTAAAGGGGGACTCTGTGGATTCAGATGTACAGGGGGACTCTGTGGATTCAGATGTAAAGTGGGACTCTGTGGATTTAGATGTAAAGGGGGACTCTGTGGATTCAGATGTAAAGGGGGACTCTGTGGATTCAGATGTAATGGGGGACTCTGTGGATTCAGATGTAAAGGTGGACTCTGCAGATTTATATGTAAAGGGGGACTCTGTGGTCTCAGATGTAAAGGGGGACTCTGTGGATTCAGATGTAATGGGGGACTCTGTGGATTCAGATGTAAAGGTGGACTCTGCAGATTCAGATGTAAAGGGGGACTCTGTGGTTTCAGATGTAAAGGGGGACTCTGTGGATTTAGATGTAAAGGGGGACTCTGTGGATTCAGATGTACAGGGGGACTCTGTGGATTCAGATGTAAAGTGGGACTCTGTGGATTTAGATGTAAAGGGGGACTCTGTGGATTCAGATGTAAAGGGGGACTCTGTGGATTCAGATGTAATGGGGGACTCTGTGGATTCAGATGTAAAGGTGGACTCTGCAGATTTATATGTAAAGGGGGACTCTGTGGTCTCAGATGTAAAGGGGGACTCTGTGGATTCAGATGTAATGGGGGACTCTGTGGATTCAGATGTAATGGGGGACTCTGTGGATTCAGATGTAAAGGTGGACTCTGCAGATTCAGATGTAAAGGGGGACTCTGTGGTTTCAGATGTAAAGGGGGACTCTGTGGATTTAGATGTAAAGGGGGACTCTGTGGATTCAGATGTACAGGGGGACTCTGTGGATTCAGATGTAAAGTGGGACTCTGTGGATTTAGATGTAAAGGGGGACTCTGTGGATTCAGATGTAAAGGGGGACTCTGTGGATTCAGATGTAATGGGGGACTCTGTGGATTCAGATGTAAAGGTGGACTCTGCAGATTTATATGTAAAGGGGGACTCTGTGGTCTCAGATGTAAAGGGGGACTCTGTGGATTCAGATGTAATGGGGGACTCTGTGGATTCAGATGTAATGGGGGACTCTGTGGATTCAGATGTAAAGGTGGACTCTGCAGATTCAGATGTAAAGGGGGACTCTGTGGTTTCAGATGTAAAGGGGGACTCTGCAGATTCAGATGTAAAGGGGGACTCTGTGGTTTCAGATGTAAAGGGGGACTCTGTGGTTTCAGATGTAAAGGGGGACTCTGTGGATTCAGATGTAAAGGGGGACTCTGTGGATTCAGATGCAAAGGGGGACTCTTGTGATTAATGTCATATGATTAGAAATGTTATTTAATCACAAAGTATATGTATAGTTTATACTATTAAAAAAATTGCTGTGTTTGGGTTTGACTTGAAGAAAAGGTGTCAACCCTACTCTGTGTCCCTGTGCTGAGTGAGTCTAATGGGAGTGGTTTCATAATTATCAGTCAGCTGTGCAGCTGCAGAGCAGTAATGAGGAAAGCTGCTGGGCCTGCATCCCTTTAGACATATTCCTATTGGAAATATCTCACCAAAACATTTTTGTCGCAGGGGATGCCAGAAATCTCGCTATCTTAGGCAGACTTCTGGGAAAATTGCTGAGCCAATCACGCAAGCAGGAAGTTATGTTTCTGGGAAGTGGTCAGTACACACTCTGTGTATAGAACAACTCCAGGTAGCCATATTGTATTTATAGAAAATGACAGCGGCTGCAGATTGAAAAGGAAAGGTAATTTTTAACAACATTAAATTACAATATGACTTGTATCACAATTGTACACTCTATATTATTTTTTCTTTATTTGCTCAAACCCCCCCCCCCCCCCACAAAAAAGGAGTTACCCTTTAAGTGTGAATGGGCCATAAAGGGCATCTCTTGCTGATACTAGTTTTTAGGGCTTTGAATAAAAAAAGGAAAGGGCTCGTCTTTTTTTACTGTCTATGTCACTGCTGGGGAGATTTCCCCTCACTTTATGTCCTGAAGACATGCTACGGGGTGAAAGATCTCCAAAGTGAGGGGAACTTAGCACACACGTTGCAATCTGTGTATGGTGACCCGTAGGCAGTTGTCCTCAGAACAGAGGCCCCCATTGGAAGGGTTCCATTTGCAGAGTATGATTCTCCAATGCATACTGCAGTGCTTGGACTACGATTTGCAAGGACTGTTTGTATTTGGACTGGAATGTTGATTCATTAATTGTTGTATGGATTAAGCACTGGATAATCATACTCACTGATATAATGCAATTTGCACTGTTTAGGATATGATCGGCACTTTATAACAACATTGCACTTTATCATTTAAGATAGCACTTGGGGTTTATATAAATAGATACGTATAGCATAGTATTTTAAATCCTGCAAGGTTCATATAAACCAGTGGTCTCCAAACTGTGGCCTGCAGACCGAATGTGGCCCTTTGCTTGCCTGTATGTGGCCCTTAGGGGATTGTTCCTCACACTGATACGAGGCACTATTCCTCAGACACCAATGATGGGGCACTATTCCTCAGACACCAATGATGGGGCACTATTCCTTAAACAGACACCAATGATGGGGCTCAGTCTATCCACTTACACCAAGGATGGGACACTATTCCTTCCACTGACACCAACAATGGGGCACTATTCCTTCCACTGGCACAGCGATGGGCAACTAGTCCTCCCACTGACACCAATGATGGGATACTGATCCTCCCACTGACAGCAATGATGGGGCACTGAATCTCCCACTGACAGCAATGATGGGGCACCATTCCTCCCCCTGACACCAATTATCGGGCACTAATCCTCCCACAGACACCAATGATGGGATGCTATGCCTTCCACTGACACCAATGATGGGATGCTATGACTTCCACTGACACCAATGATGGGATGCTATGCCTTCCACTGACACCAATGATGGGATGCTATGCCTTCCACTGACACCAAAGACGGGGCACTATTACTCTCATTGATACCAATGATGGCGCACTATTCCTCTCATTGATACCAATGATGGGGCACTAGGCCTGGCCCCAAGCTATCTCTGCTCTTGTCTTCATAAACAAGCTCTTGTCAGATCACTCAGATCTACCGGCAGAGATCTCCTCTACATCTCGGTGCCCAAGAAGATCCGGCGTGGTGGTCGGGCCTTCTCCCACCAGGGTGCCGTACTATGGAATAGCCTCCCTGTCGAACTCCAGGAGGCCCCCTCTATTCTGGTCTTCTGCGGGTTACTGAAGACTTGGTTTTTCACGCAGGTGTTTTCTGCGTAGTCTCTCTCTCTCGTCTACCCTTCTGCCGCTCTGTGCTGCTTCTGGTCCCTGGGCCCTCTCGTTCCAGGATCTTTGCTATGCGCGTCGGAACCCTTCGGGGTAAGATCGCGCTATATTAAGATTCAACTCAACTATTCCTCCCACTAATATGAAAGATAGGGCACTTTTCCTTCCACTGACACCAATGATGGGGTACTATTTTTCCCACTGACACCAATGATAGGGCACCATTGCTCCCACTGACCCCAACTATGGCGCACTGATCCTCCCACTGACACCAAAGATAGGGCTTTATTCCTCCTCTTACTGACCACAGGGGCTATATAATTTTTTTTCTCCCTCTGACACTGAGGAATTTTCATCTCCAATTGGCCACAGTTCGGGCACTCCTGAAGTCTGATGGACAGTAAAGCAGCCCTTTGTTTAGAAAGTTTGGAGACCATTGGATGCACTGGCACGATATGCAACAACACAAGGATAAGTGTAATGCCGCCTACACACGGTCGGACTTTCCGACGGAAAATGTTGGATATGAGCTTGTTGTCGGAAAGTCCGACCGTGTGTATGCTCCATCGAACATTTGCTGTTGGAATTTCCGCCCACAAATGTTTGAGAGCAAGTTCTCCAATTTTCCGCCAACTTCACTTTGTTGTCGGAAAGTCCGAGCGTGTGTACATACGTCCATCGCACAAAAGTTCCACGCATGCTCGGAATCAAGCAGAAGGAGCAGCACTGGCTATTGAACTTCTTTTTTCTCGGCTCATCATACGTATTGTACGTCACCGTGTTCCCACGTTCGTAATTGTTGGCCAACATTTGTGTGACCGTGTGTATGCAAGACAAGTTGGAGCCAACATCCTTTGGAAAAAAATCCACGGTTTTGTTGGCGGAAAGTCCGATCGTGTGTACGGGGCATAACAGTTCGTGCTATCCAGGTGATCCTGGTAATCCCAGGGATAAAGTGAAAAATGGTGATGAAGATATAGTTCCGTGAGTAAATATCACACACAATTCCTCCTAGGGGGGTGCTTGTGACTTCATACATTGAGTGTCACCCTTGTGCTATGTGTGCTCCCCGGCCTCTCACCTCTAGTTCGGTATCATATAGCAGATATATGATTATCCTCCTGGGTAATGTTGGTGGTTGCCTCCTCTTCCTCCTCTTAACCTCTAGGGGGCTCTCTGTTGGGACATCCTATGGGTTCCAGTACTGGGGGATGCTGTGCCTTTAAGGTAGGTGAATGAATGAATGATTTGTAAAGCGCTGCAAATGCGAACTGAATTGCCTCAAGGCGCTAAATGCATTTAGTGTTGTCAGCTTCCAGAAGAGGAAGGTCTTGAGTTTTTTCCTGAAGGCCAGATGGTTTTCTTCCATGCGGATGTGGGTCAGAAGAGCGTTCCATAGCCGAGGTCCTTGGACTGCGAATCTTCGTTCTCCCTTTGCTTTGTAGCGGTATTTGGGAATGAGGAGGAGGTTTTGGTTAGGTGATCAAAGATTGCGATTGGGTGTGTAGTGTTTTATTTTCTCTCGAAGGTATTGAGGAGCGTTTCCTTGTAGGCATTTGTGGGTGAGGCAGGGGGGCTTGAAAGTGATCCGATTCTTTACGGTTAGCCAATGTAGGCTCCTTAGGTCTACATTCATGCTGCCCAGACGCCGAGCTCATATATCAGGGGAACATTCTAAGAGCCTCTTATGGTGCAGTATTATAGTTAATCGCAATTTTTTAAAATCCAAAATGCACTTACATTTATAATGATTAAAAATGGCTGTAATTACAAACTTCCCGGCCTTCGCTTCCACATGACGTCACTTCCGTTCAACGTCTGCCACCGCTCTCGCTCTACACGTTACGTCACACTCAACCCTGAGGAAGTCACCAAGGTAGAGCAGGAGTACCACCTTAATGCAACAACACATGTTGTCCTTAATGTCTAGTAAGCATATATTCCACATACTACCGTTAATTGCCATGCTTTGCGGCACTCTACAACGTAGGTACACTATGTTGTCAAAAGTATTGGGACGCCTGCCTTTACACGCACATGAACTTTAATGACATCCCAGTCTTAGTCCGTAGGGTTCAATATTGAGTTGGCCCATTTTGCAGCTATAACAGCTTCAACTCTTCTGGGAAGGATGTCCACAAGGTTTAGGAGTGTGTCTATGGGAATGTTTGACCATTCTTCCAGAAGAGCATTTGTGAGGTCAGGCACTGATGTTGGATGAAAAGGCCCGGCTCACAGTTTTGGCTCTATTTCATCCTAAAGGTGTTCTATTGGGTTGAGGTCAGGACTCTGTGCAAGCCAGTCAAGTTCCTCCACCCCAAACTCGCTCATCCATGTATTTATGGACCTTGCTTTGTGCACTTGTTGCGCAGTCATGTTGGAACAGGAAGGGGTCATCCCCAAACTGTTGCCACAAAGTTAGGAGCATGAAATTGTCCAAAATGACTTATGCCATGTACACATGACCGGACTTTTCGTCAGACTGAAGGACATTTCGACGGCGTTCCAATGAAACGGACTTGCCTACACACGATCACACCAAAGTCCGATCATTTCGAACGTAATGACGTATGACTGGACTAGAAAGTTCATAGCTAGTAGCCAATAGCTGCCCTTGCGTCCTTTTTTGTCCATCGGACTAGCATACAGACGAACTGATTTTTCGATCGGATTCGGGTCCGTCGGAAAGATTTGAAACATGTTCTATTTCTAAAGTCCGACAGATTTTTCGACAGAAAAGGTCCGATGAAGCCCACACAAGATCGAATTGTCCGACGGATTCGTTCCGTCGGACCAGTTCGGTTGAAAACTCTGGTTGTGTGTACACGGCATTAGGAATTCCCTTCACTGGAACTAAAGCCCAAGCCCAACCCCTGTAAAACAACCCCACACCATAACCCCCCCCCCCCTCCACCAAATGATTTGGACCAGAGCAACAAAGCAAGGTCCATAAAGAAATGGATGAGCGAGTTTGGTGTGGAGGAACTTGACTGGCCTGCACAGTCATGAGCTCAATCTGATAGAACACCTTTGAGATGAAATAGAGTCGAAACTGTGAGCCAGGCCTTCTCATCCAACATCAGTGCCTGACCTCACAAATGCGCTTCTGGAAGAATGGTCAAGCATTCCCATGGACACACTCCTAAACCTTGTAGATGGTCATCCCAGGAGAGGATTAGAAGACCAGGCTCGCAGTCTCCGCTCCAATTCATCCCAAAGGTGTTCTATCAGGTTGAGGTCAGCACTCTGTGCAGGCCAGTCAAGTTCCTCCACCCCAAACTCGCTCATCCATGTCATTATGGACCTTGTTTTGTGCACTGGTCCAAATCATTTGGTGGAGGGGGGATTATGGTGTGGGGTTGTTTTTCAGGAGTTAGGCTTGGCCCCTTACTTTCAGTGAAGGGAACTCTTTATATGTCAGCATACCAAGACATTTTGGACAATTTCATGCTCCCAACTTTGTGCGAACAGTTTGGGGATGACCCCTTCTTGTTCCAACACCAAGCAAGGTCCATAAAGACATGGATGAGCGAGTTTGGGGTAGAGGAACTTGACTGGCCTGCAGAGAGTCCTGACCTCAACCCGAAAGAACACCTTTGGGATGAATTAGAGCGAAGACTGTGAGTCAGACCTTCTCGTCCAACCTCAGTGCCTGACCTCACAAATGCGCTTCTGGAAGAATGGTCAAACATTCCCATAGACACACTCCTAAACCTTGTGGACAGCCTTCCCAGAAGAGTTGAAGCTGTTATAGCTGCAAAATGGGCCAACTCAATATTGAACCCTACGGACCAAGACTGGGATGTCATTAAAGTTCACGTGCGTGTAAAGGCAGGCGTCCCAGTACTTTTGACAACATAGTGTACCTATGTTGTAGAGTGCCGCAAAGCATGGCAATTAACGGTAGTATGTGGAATATATGCTTACTGGAAACACATTAAGGACAACATGTGTTGTTGCATTAAGGTGATACTCCTGCTCTACCTTGGTGACTTCCTCGGGGTTGAGCGTGACGTAACGTGTAGAGCGAGAGCGGTGGCAGACGTTGAACAGAAGTGACGTCATGTGGAAGCGAAGGACGGGAAGTTTGTAATCGCAGCCCTTTTTAATCTTTATAAATGTAAGTGCATTTTGAATTTTAAAAAATTGCGATTAACTATAATACTGCACCATAAGAGGCTCTTAGAATGTTCCCCTGATATATGAGCTCGGCATCTGGGCAGCATGAATGTAGACCTAAGGAACCTACATTGGCTAACTGTAAAGAATCGGATCACTTTCAAGACCCTCTGCCTCACCCAAAAATGCCTACAAGGAAACGATCCTCAATACCTTCGAGAGAAAATAAAACACTTGGAGTAGAGGAACTTGACTGGCCTGCAGAGAGTCCTGACCTCAACCCGATAGAACACCTTTGGGATGAATTAGAGTGGAGACTGCGAGTCAGACCTTCTCGTCCAACCTCAGTGCCTGACCTCACAAATGCGCTTCTGGAAGAATGGTCAAACATTCCCATAGACACACTCCTAAACCTTGTGGACAGCCTTCCCAGAAGAGTTGAAGCTGTTATAGCTGCAAAGGGCGGGCCAACTCAATATTGAATCCTACGGACTAAGACTGGGATGCCATTAAAGTTCATGTGCATGTAAAGGCAGGCGTCCCAATACTTTTGGTGAATATGGAGTGGCTCAGTTCTAGTGGGGAATTGGAGACATTGCCCACATCCCTAATGAAGCATAGAAACAACAAAACAGAAACCCTCTGGCGGGACTTTGAAAGTTAATGACTCCAAAAATTGTATGTATAGACAGTAGATATAAAAAATATAAATTTAATGATACAAAGATATCTGCTTCCACATTTTTGATTTCATAAACTTTTATGCCACTTTCTCCTGATGAAGAGGAATGACGCATAACCTTGAAACGCGTAGAGTCTCACTTTGTATACTCATACCAGAGTGATGTAAAATAAGTGGTTTTCTATGACTTCATGTGAACATATCATTGATCTTGTATATTTGTGATGTAAATTTTTAATGTATTAATGTTTTAGAATTTGTATCATTAAATTTAGATTGTTTATATCTACTGTCTATACATACAATTTTTGGAGTCATTGCCTTTCAAAGTCCCGCCAGAGGGTTTCTGTTTTGTTGTTCAATATTTTTGGTAATAAAAGACCTCGCCTCCTCTTCCTCCTCTTAACCTCTAGGGGGCTCTCTGTTGGGACATTTCTATGGGTTCCAGTACTGGGGGATGCTGTGCCTTTAATGTAGGTCTACATTCATGCTGCCCAGACGCCAAGCTCATATATCAGGGGAACATTCTAAGAGCCTCTTATGGTGCAGTATTATGGTTAATCGCAATTCATTAAAATCCAAATTGCACTTACATTTATAAAGATTAAAAAGCACAGTGATTACAAAATTTCTAGGCTTTGCTTCCGCATGACGTCATTTCTGGTCCGCGTCTGCCACCGTTTGCCCTACGCGTTACGTCACAGTCATCCCTGAGGAAGTCACCAAGGTAGCGCTGGAATATCTTTGAATGGTATACCGTTAATGATTACTCATATACCAGCTGGGACCACATTATGTCTACGGCAAGAATGTGAAGACCATTTTCTAAGAATGCAATGACCTATAACTCAAGGATATTTTACCTGATTAACTCAGCGTTAGTAACTTACCATTAGTCAGCCAGTGTTACTTGATCTGTACATTTTACATCGACCAATAGCCCCCCCCCCCCCCCTTTTTTTCATTTCATTCAAGGGTATCATCATATTAGAGATCCCTGGGGGCCATTCACAGTGAGACTGTAATATATTCCTCACACCATGGAATTTGGGACTTTTTTCTCCCATTTTTTTCTCTTTTATATGCCATTGATGCGATTTTATCGCATGCCAGTTTCACTGCGAATGGTAGGCTGGTGTCCGGACTTTCTGTGTTTTGGTGTTTTGATTGTTTTTATGTGTATTGTTGTGTTTATATGTTTTTCTGTTTCTGAAGGTTTTTCACTTGATCCTCTTCTTTCGGGGGATCTTCCCTCTCGGAAAGGAGTTTGTTGTACGAAGCTGTATCAATATTTAAAGCCGCATTTTTTTCATCTATGAAGTTTTGCGCCTGCATTGGGGCCAATAAATTTTGTAATTTTATAGAATCAAATCCAGACCTAGACTTTTTTGTTGCAGAAGTAGCCGCCGTTTGATCCTGGTAGGAATACCAGGATTTTTTCTTCTTTGGCTACAGCAACGATACCATATTTAGGTAAACAGTATCAAGGTGTATTTATTCCACTTCTCACCATCAGTTTTTGGTTCAGCAGGACTGTTTTTTTCCCCCTGTCTTCCTTTCTTTGTTAGCGCAGGAATATCACCTTTTATTAATGCAACAACATGTTGCCCTTAAAGAGAAGTTCCCATTTAAAAAAAAACAAAATTAAAAGTCAGCAGCTACAAATACTGCAGATGCTGACTTTTAATTGGACACTTACCTGTCCCAGGGTCCAGCGATGCGGGGGATCGAAGCCCCACTCGTCTCCCCCTCCGTTCCGCGGCGCCGGCATTGCAACTGTGGGCGCCGGGCTGTGGCTTCACAGCCGGGCACCCACTGCGCATGCGCGAGCGGCGCCGCGCGCCGTGATTGGCCGCTCAGTCATCTGGGACCTGTAATGGGTCCCAGATGATTGACAAGAGGGAGGGAGCAGAGCCGAGTCCTTCCTGTGCCAAGGGGAAGTGATGTCACCAGCCCAGGCACTGAAAGAGGCAGACTACGAGGGACCCCCTAGCAACAGGCATTTAGAGGTGAGCAAAAAAAAAAAAAAATTCCAAATGTTTTTTTTTATTTTTTTTTAGGCACATTCATACTTTAATGTGTTTCTAGTAAACATGTAACCCTTTTTTTCAAACACAACAATGCATCTCCACACACTACCGTCTATTGCCATGTGTTGCGGCATTCTACAACGCAGGCACGTTGCCTTAGCATGTTGGGGTGCCATTCAAAAATAATGGCATGAAACGCAGCAATGGCAACTCCCCCAAATGTTTTTCTAGTTAGCTCATACCCTTTTTTTTTCTGACACAATGCACTAGCATATGTTACATCCTACAATGCAGGTGCAATGCCTTGGTGCAGTGCGTTGGGATGCCATTCATTTTGATACGCAGCAAGGCATGTTGTTCTAAATCTTTTTCTAGTTAGCACATTATCTTTTTTTTTTTTTTTTTTTAGCCACCAGGACATTTCTCTGGGAAAATTCCTGCGGGAAAGTGAGTGTCACCGTTCCAGGTCTATGGTGTCACTTCCTAATGGTGCCTTAATCTGATGACATTCTTGTATCAGTGGGAATTTCTGGCCTCGTCTGACAAGCATTATGGGCCGGCTTTGACATACAGCCTGCCGAGCCTAAATAGGGCTCCATTCTTCCTCGCCAGCTGAAAGAAAGCTTTGTGCTGGGGATTCATTAAACTGTGCTACACAGCCTGGCCTAAATGGGGCTCAATAATGAACAGTCGATTTAACTGGAAAAGCTGCTGGACTTGTTAAATTAAAGGGAAAATAACGTCCAGCTCCGGCTCGCTCTGCCAGGAGAAAACAGGAGGGGACCTAGGAGAAAAAAAAAAAAAAGCTCCTTTTTATTGAGATACCGTAAATAATAACTCACAGCGTGTTGTACCGGTGACATGAGAGAGAAAGTAAAGCCGTCCTCTTTTCTTCTACTTTACCACAACAGTTATATACAGAAATGGCAGATATTTCTCCTTCCGTGTTTTGTGCTAACACTCAACTGAAAGTTCAGCTTAGCTTTAGCTGAATATATTCCAAGAGTACTACTTGCTGACCGGGGCCTTTTTCTGACATGTGTTGTTTAACTAGTAAAAATCATGACTAGGGTATAAAAGATGCTTTGTTCTCCTGACTGCTGGATCACCGCTCCACCACTAACCTTTTCTTAGGAAAAGACACATGAAACCCAAGATGGAGTTTAATGATCGTAGAAGCCTTTTATTAACAGCATTAAAAATAACATATCAACATATAAACATATGAACCTATAAACTTATGCAACATATGAACATTCAGAACAGTCTGACAAATAGGAGTAACAAGGTCGTTATGGGCATCTACTTCTAGTACCTGCGTAATCACTGTAAATGTTTAGGCCTCCAGCCGCAACAAACACTGACTCAAGAGACAAACAACTACTCGCAGATACCACCAACCATAATAATGGGAACCATACCGCGGACGGGTCCCAACCATACTAATGGAAGCCGCACTGAGGACGCGTCCCAACCATAATAATGGGAGCCGTACCGAAGATGGGCCCCAACCATAATAATGGGAGCTGTACTGAAGATGGGTCCCAACCATAATAATGGGAGCCATACCAAGGACGGGTCCCAACCGTACTAATGGGAGCCGCACTGAGGACGCGTCCCAACTGTAATAATGGGAGCTGTGCCAAAGACGAGACCCAACCAAAATAATGGGAGCCATATCGAGGACGGGTCCCAACCATACTAATGGGAGCCGCACTGAGGATGCGTCCCAACCATAATAATGGGAGCCGTACCGAAGACGGGTCCCAACCATAATAATGGGAGCCATACCAAGGACGGGTCCCAACCATACTAATGGGAGCCGCACTGAGGATGCGTCCCAACCATAATAATGGGAGCCGCACTGAGGACGCATCCCAACTTTAATAATGGGAGCCGTACCAAAGACGAGTCCCAACCATAATAATGGGAGCCATATCAAGGACGGGTCCCAACCATACTAATGGGAACCGCACTGACAACGCGTCCCAACCATAATAATAGGAGCCGTACGGAAGACGGGTCCCAACCATAATAATGGGAGCCATTCCGAGGACGGGTCCCAACTATACTAATGGGAGCCGCACTGAGGACGCGTCCCAAACATAATAATGGGATCCGTACCGAAGACGGGTCCCAACTATAATAATGGGAGCCATACCAAGGGCGGGTCCCAACCATACTAATGGGAGCCGCACTGAGGACGCGTCCCAACCATAATAATGGGAGCCGTACCGAAGATGGGTCCCAACCATAATAATGGGAGCTGTACCGAAGATGGGTCCCAACCATAATAATGGGAGCCATACCAAGGACGGGTCCCAACCATACTAATGGGAGCCGCACTGAGGACGCATCCCAACTGTAATAATGGGAGCTGTACCAAAGACGAGACCCAACCAAAATAATGGGAGCCATATCGAGGACGGGTCCCAACCATACTAATGGGAGCCGCACTGAGGATGCGTCCCAACCATAATAATGGGAGCCGTACCGAAGACGGGTCCCAACCATAATAATGGGAGCCATACCAAGGACGGGTCCCAACCATACTAATGGGAGCCGCACTGAGGACACGTCCCAACCATAATAATGGGAGCTGCACTGAGGACGCATCCCAACTTTAATAATGGGAGCCGTACCGAAGACGAGTCCCAACCATAATAATGGGAGCCATACCAAGGGCGGGTCCCAACCATACTAATGGGAGCCGCACTGAGGACGCGTCCCAACCATAATAATGGGAGCCGTACTGAGGACGGTTCGCAACCATACTAATGGGAGCCACACTGAAGACGCGTCCCAACCATATTAATGGGAACTGTACCGAAGACGGGTCTCAACCATAATAATGGGAGCCATACCGAGGATGGGTCCCAACCATACTAATGGGAGCCGCACCGAAGATGAGTCTCAACCATAATAATGGGAGCCGTACCGAAGACGAGTCTCAACCATAATAATGGGAGCCATACCGAGGACGGGTCGCAACCACACTAATGGGAGCCGCATTGAGGACGCATCCCTACCATAATAATGGGAGCTGTACCGAGGACAGGTCCCTACAAATGTATATATTTTTCCATAATCAAACCCATATAAGGACCTTGCACTCTACCAATCATATACTGTAAGTGCTATATTAATAATGCTAAACTGCCCAGAAACATCTTCCCAATACCAAATCCCTTTTAACCCTGTCATGCCTGCCCTGCATTCATTCTTTTTCTTTTCTGACTCCGGGCCTTTCTATATTTTTTGCTGGAAAATTACTTAGAACCCCCAAACATTATACATTTTTTTTTATCAGAGACCCTAGAGAATAAAATGGCGGTCGTTGCAATATTTTATGTCACACGGCCTTTCAAACACAATTTTTTGGGAAAAAAATACACTTTGATGAATTAAAAAAAACAAAAAGTAAGGTTAGCCCAATTTTTTTGTATAATATGAAAGATGATGTTACGCCGAGTAAATAGATACCTAACATGTCATGCTTTAAAATTGCGCATGCTCGTGGAATGGCGGCAAACGACAGTACTTAAATATCTCCATAGGCGACGCTTTAAAAATTTTTGCAGGTTACCTGTCTAGGAGGTCTTGTGCTAGAATTATTGCTCTCACTCTAATGTTCCCGGCGATACCTCACACGTGTGGTTTGAACACCATTTACATATGCGGGCGTGACTTACATATGCGTTCACTTCTGCACGCGAGCACTGGGGGGGGGGGGGAATGGGGCGCTTTAAAACATTTTTTACCTTTTAACCGCTTCCCACCTGCCGGCCGTCAAATGACGGCTGGATGGCGCGGCTCTCGTTCTGGGTGGACGTCATATGACGGCCTCCCAGAACGACCGATCTTGCGTTCCCATGGGGGCGCGCATCACGGCGAACGGTCAGTCTGACACACCGCTACACCGATCTCAGTAAAGAGCTTCTGACGGAGGCTCTTTACCACGTGATCAGCCGCGTCCAATCACGGCTGATCACGATGTAAACAGGAAGAGCCGCTGATCGGCTTTTCCTCACTCACGTCTGACAGATGCGAGTAGAGGAGAGCCGATCGGCTGCTCTCCTGACAGGGGACTCTGTGCTGATTGTTTATCAGCGCAGTCCCCCCTCGGATGCCCACTCAGGACCACCAGGATGCTGCCAGGACCACCAGGGATGGCCACCACACTGGACCACCAGGGCAATGGCAATCAGTGCCCAGGCAGCTGTCAATCAGTGCCCATCCCCAATACCTGCCAATGCCATCAGTGATGCATAACAATGCCATCTATCAGTGCCCATCAGTGCCACATATCAGTGCACATCAATGCCCATCAGTGCCTAGCAGTGCCGCCTATCAGTGCCCATCAGTGCCTAGCAGTGCAGCCTATCAGTGCCACCCATAAGTACCCATCAGTGCAGCCTTTCAGTGCCCAGCAGTGTCGCCTATCAGTGCCCATCAGTGCCCACCTGTACCACCCATAATTGCCCATCAGTGCCGCGTATCAATGCCCATCAGTGCTGCATATCAGTGCCACCCATCAGTGCCGCCTACCAGTGCCCATCAGTGTCGTCAGTGCCCATCAGTGCCACCTCATCGGTGCCGCCTCATCAGTGCCCATCAGGGAAGGAGAAAACGTACTTATTTACAAAATTTTATAACAGAAACAAAAGAAACACTTAAAAAAAATTAAAATTTTAGGTCTTTCTTTACTTGTTTAGCAAAAAATAAAAGTGTAGCATGACCGCGCAATTGTCATTTAAACAGCGACAGCGCTGAAAGCTGAAAATAGGCCTGGGCAGGAAGAGGGGATGTAAGTGCCCGGTATTGAAGTTAATTTTACCCTGTCATTTTATTTATTTATTTATTTGATCACTTTTTTTCCCACTACAAGGAATGTAAATATCCCTTGCATAGGTGTGCGCAAAGAGTGTGCCGGGTGTGCCTGGGCACACCCTAATCACCCTGTGTGATGCAGATTCCCCCTGTTTAGACCCCTGATATTTCACCGAAGCCTCCTAATGGGGCTCCTAAAACAATAATAAAAACAAAAAACTCCTGACACTGAGCTTTGGGGTGCCCTTGTAATAGAAATAAGTATGACAGGTCCTCTTTATTGAGAGGTAAAAAAGACCCCAGATCTCTCTTTTACCCTTTAAAAGCAAGAAAAAAAAGACATGTTAGCTTTTAGAAGAAGAGATCTTGTTTATTTGCCGGAGGACCGGAAGTAACTTCGGAGGTCGCTCTGGTCCTCCAAGGGCATAGAGCCGAGTGGGGGCTATTTTGCCCTCACTCAACTTCCTGCCTTGCCATCGGCTATGGCAGCTACTTACTGCCATAACAACGGTATTTAACGTCAAAGTCATAACGTCAATTTACAGTTAGGTGGTCGGCAAGTGGTTAAAAATGAAAGGTATACCAAGTCTTACAGTAGAAAACAGCCACAGCCTGAGTAAAAAAAAGCCAACGTGTCCCCTGCCAGCATGCTGCAGAGAAGCATGCCTGCTCTCTCTGTGTGGAAGCAGCAGTCTCTCTGCAGAGGTCTAACATACACGCGCACTGCTAAGAGATCGACAGAAATTTGTACCTAAGTTGTATTGTGATCTCTATTTGATTGTACAGTTTGATATGTATTTTTAAAACTCATTTTTATTTGATGTGATCAATAAAATGTGTTTAATTTTTTTTATATACCATATAGATTGTAGTATTAATGCCTTAAAAATCCCAGTCCAGACCAATTTATTACAGTAGGTGTGTCAGATCTCTGCAGAGAGACCACTGCTTCCACAAAGAGGGCAAAGAACCTTCTTTGGAGCATGCTGGCGGAGGGACAGGCGCTGCTGCTGCTTCTAAAGAAAATGGACTCTAATGCCGCGTACACACGATCGGAATTTCGGCCCGCAAAAGACCGATGAGAGTTTTTCATCGGAAAATGCGACCGTGTGTATGCTCCATCGGTCTTTTGCTGGCGGAATTCCAGCCAGCAAAAGATTGAGAGCATGCTCTCAATTTTTCGGTCGGGAAAAGTTCCTATCCGAAAATGCGATCGTCTGTGGCAATTCCGCCGCGCAAAATCCCTATGCATGCTCAGAAACAATTCGACGCATGCTCGGAAGCATTGAACTTCATTTTCTCGGCTCGTTGTAGTGTTGTACGTCACCGCGTTCTTGAGGGTCGTAATTTCAGCGAACTTTTGCGTGACCGTGTGTATACAAGGCAAACGCGAGCGGAATCCCGTCGGAAAAACCATCATATCTTTTAACGACGAGAATTTCGATCGTGTGTATGCGGCATTAGACTTTGTACATCTTTTTTGATGCATCTGAAATGTATTTAGTTGGGGGGCAGGAGGCGGAGCCTAGCGGAGCAGACATGCATTGTTAGAGCTCCACACCGCTGAGGAGAGAAGAGAAGGACAAAGCGGAGCCTGCAGGCTCAAAAGGTATCCATTTGAACCTTTTTGCCCCGGGAACAAACTGTGAAAGTTTGGGCAGGAAATATGGTACTGGGAGGAAACCGTGGCAGAAATAAAAATCACCTCACAAAGAGCTCACAGGCACTCACTGCAACTAAAGCAGCTCCAGTTACCTCACAAGATACAGCATCAGGGCGCTCTCACAGACAGAAAATGTCACAGCAAGACTCTCCATTTGAGTCAGATACAGAACAAATCCTCTCACAAACTTCTCCATAAGCCTCCTCAGTATCCCCAGTAATATTATTACAATTTGAAAAGATGCTTCATAAGGCTTTAAAACAAACCTCAGACCAAATAACAAAAAGCCTAACCAAAGAAATAAGAGAGCTGGGAAACCACACCGCAGCCTTAGAAATAAAAATGGATGAAATTGAAATTACAACCCAAGAAAATATAACAGAATTGGAACAATTAAAAAAAGAGAATTTAATACTTCAAACTAAGCTCGAAGATTACGAAAATAGAGCCAGACGTTCAAACTTGCGCATAAGGGGAATACCTGAAACTGTGACAGACCTGCAATCTACTATTACTGCTCTATTACAAGAACTAAAGCCAGATATCCCTATTGAACGTTTAGAACTGGACAGAGTACACAGAGCCCTCACAGCCAAAAAGAAAGATGGACCCCCACGTGATATAATCACAAAATGTCATTATTACAGAACGAAAGAACAAATACTAATTGCTGCAAGAGAAAAAAAGGAACTTAATTTTCAAGGACACAATTATCAAATTTTTGCTGACCTATCCCAACTTACTATTACTAAAAGACGATCCATGAAACCCCAACTAATGGAACTGCAACGCCACAACATTATGTATCAATGGGGCTTCCCCTTTTCAGTCAGATTTAACTACCAAGGTACAATTTACAGAAGCAGATCAGCAGATGAACTACAACAAACCCTTTTAAAATTAAATCTGACAGAACCCACAAGCAGCAACACCCCCACACGCAGAAGAATGGCGTCATCTTCACCTTCAGGCAGCACCCAGAAAATTTCAGAACAAAATGGGAATCATCATTCTCACAAAAGAGGCCGTTATGCCACATCATCCATGGACCAAGAAGATTCAATGGACTGACATCCTAATTCCTGATATCTCTTCATTTATTATACTAAGAGATGGTTCTCTATAAAAAACCTGTATTTATAACTGAATGTAACTGCATTCTGATAGTCACACACTGTGTGGGATCATGTTACATTCCAGTTATATTTCTTATTACTTCTGATTCATATAGCCTTAGAATATATAAGTGAAATAAGGAAATTCTTGTTCAGTTATATATTATCAGGTAATAACAATAGATTTATTACTTTTTAGGACAAATATGTTCAATAATCCAGAAGTAATGGAAGCTTTTCCTTTCTCTTCTTAAAACAAATATATTATTACCTAACTAGTTCCTAGAATTATGTTTTTGTTTATTCTAATCTGAAGCAATACAACCTCAATTTTATGAGTTAACATATCTAAACAGTTACATATGAATAAAATATGTAATTGTTTATTCTAAAAGGGTTAAAATCCCAAAATAATTCAAACTATCTTCATCAATACCAAAGTTATTAACAGTACCTTTCTAACTGAATTATTTAGCCTAGGGCAAGACTAACCATATACAACCACCCTGGAATAAATAATTTCAACAAAAACTATATTCTGCACTCCAATTAATGAAACATCATTTTGATGTCTTTTGACATAGCACTTCTCTCCTGTAAGCGGAAGATCCGTGTACCCCCATTAGCCCTCCTCATTCTCCCAACCATATTATGTGGGAGTGTGACGAAGGCACTTATTCCCCTGAGAGAGATATTTATTCTCTTTCACAGGTAAATTGTGATTACTTGCAAAAAATAATTTATACAATGTATCATCTAATCTCATATGTTTTTTGTTTACTCTTTACTCCAGAATTCACTGGTTTCTTTTCTATCTATTCATCTCTTCAGTCCACACAGGTTGATCTGCGCAGTCAGCTCTGCATAACAAAAAGTAAGTCAAAACTATTTGATCTATTGCCATGGCACCACTGAATATACTTTCCCTGAATGTTCAGGGAATAAATGTCCCTCAAAAAAGGACCAAAGCCTTCCGTACTTTCCATAACAAGAAGGCTCACATAGTATGCCTCCAAGAAACACACTTCACCAAAGATTCTACTCCAAAATATATTTCTCCTTTTTATCAACAAATTTACACGGCTTCTGCCTGTACCAAGCAAAGGGGTACTCTAATTGCATTTCACCGATCCACACCATTCACCTTATCATCAGAAATTAAAGACCCAGAAGGTAGATACCTGATACTCATGGGTTATATAATGGATACAGCAATCACGGTGATTTCCTACTACGCTCCTAACAAACAACCTACACCATTCCTCTCACATATATTACAAGTGATTAATACACACAAAATAGGAACAGTGATAATGTGTGGGGATTCGAACCAGGTCCTCCTCCCATTTCTAGATAAATCACCTTTTACACCATCCAAAATAACCTCTAGATTACCTTTTTCTCAACTTCTTTCCAAATACAATCTGGTAGATTCATGGAGAGAAAGTAACCCAATGAAAAAGAAATTCACTTATTTCTCGCACCCTCATCAAACCTTCACCAGAATAGATCATATTTTTCTAACAATAGGAATGATACCAGAAATTATTGCATCAGATATAATTCCGATTCCGTGGTCTGACCATAATGCAGTATACACTACTATAGCCTCAGCCATACCAAAAGCGCATGACCCAACGTGGTACTTACCAGACATAATGCTCAAACACTCACTACATCAGATGGCCATTGAACAAGCTTTAAAGGAATACATATCAATTAATAATACAACAGACATCTCCCCAATAACACTGTGGGAAGCTCATAAGCCTGTCTTGCGTGGTACAATACAAAGACAAATGGCAATATTTAAACGGGAAGGCAAAAATCTAGCAAAAAAACTAGAACTCAATTTTAATGCAGCCTACATATCATTTCAAGATAATCCATCTCAGAGTACAAAATCTCATCTGGAAAAATCTAGATTGGAATACGATCTATTTCTCACTGAGTCAGTTGATAAATCCCTCAAACGCTCCAAACACAATTTCTACATGAATACAAACAAACCAGGTACATATTTGGCTCGGGCATTAAATTTAACTAACAAATCTTTCAAACCAATACGTTTGAAATTATCAAAAAATGTTTACACTTGTAATCCAGTTAAAATAGTCCATAAATTTCACTCACATCTCGCAACTTTATACAAGACAAACAATGAATTTAATCCTACAGAGGCTGAATCCTTCTTCTCAAAAATAACCTTACCTGAGTTATCTCAGAATTAGGGATGAGCTTCGTGTTCGAGTCGAACCCATGTTCGACTCGAACATCGGCTGTTCGATCGTTCGCCGAATTGCGAACGTTATGGGCCGTTCGCGCTAAATTCGTGTGGCGCGTCACGGCCCATAATTCACTGCGGCATCGCAGTGCATTGCTGGCTGATGATTGGCCAAGCATGCACTATGACCCGCATGCTTGGCCAATCACAGCGCCGTCAGTAGAGAGAGCTGTAATTGGCCAAAGCCAGGGTGGCTTTGGCCAATTATGGCTCAGGGGATTTAGTACACACCCCACACTATATAAGGCCGCCTGCACGGCGGCCCTGTGTAGTGTGTGTTCCGGTGTGCTGAGAGATAGAGAGAGAGAGAGACAGTGTCATTTGATTTGAGTTAGATAGATTAGGCAGAACAGTCAGTCAGTTAGCTGCACTTACAGTGTATTGTGTATATATATGCATCCCAGGTGTTGCATATATATATATACACTGTATTCAGTTTAGCTAGATCCGTTCCTGTTATCTTCTATCTAGACTATTTACATTTAATGCAGTGCGTCCTGCTCACAGTGTTCAGCTAGATCCGTTCCTGCTATTTACATTTAGTGCAGTGCGTCCTGCTCACAGTGTTCAGCTAGATCCGTTCCTGTTATCTTCTAGACTATTTACATTTAGTGCAGTGCGTCCTGCTCACAGTGTTCAGTTAGATCCGTTCCTGCAATTTACATTTAGTGCAGTGCGTCCTGCTCACAGTGTTCAGCTAGATCCGTTCCTGCTATCTACATTTAGTGCAGTGCGTCCTGCTCACAGTGTTCAGCTAGATCCGTTCCTGCTATTTACATTTAGTGCAGTGCGTCCTGCTCACAGTGTTCAGCTAGATCCGTTCCTGCTATTTACATTTAGTGCAGTGCGTCCTGCTCACAGTGTTCAGCTAGATCCGTTCCTGCTATTTACATTTAGTGCAGTGCGTCCTGCTCACAGTGTTCAGCTAGATCCGTTCCTGCTATTTACATTTAGTGCAGTGCGTCCTGCTCACAGTGTTCAGCTAGATCCGTTCCTGTTATCTTCTAGACTATTTACATTTAGTGCAGTGCGTCCTGCTCACAGTGTTCAGCTAGATCCGTTCCTGCTATTTACATTTAGTGCAGTGTGTCCTGCTCACAGTGTTCAGCTAGAGCCGTTCCTGCTATTTACATTTAGTGCAGTGCGTCCTGCTCACAGTGTTCAGCTAGATCCGTTCCTGTTATCTTCTAGACTATTTACATTTAGTGCAGTGCGTCCTGCTCACCTGATGCTGATGTAACCGAATAATTTTTTTTGAAATCTCAGATCCCTTCAAAGACTGCCTATGCTGATGCTGAGTGACTATCCCTGAGTAATTATCCTCTTCCTCCTCAATCATCACGCTGATAGCTTGTAAGAACATTTTTGGTTCTGGGCGCCACCACCAGTGCCTAAGGCACAATTTTTCAGCCCCTGTTTAACAGGGGCGTGTAATTACAATTTTTGATGTAATACTTTGCAGCAGGGCTCGTTCCTGCATTCCAACTAGAGTGTC
This sequence comes from Aquarana catesbeiana, assembly GCF_042186555.1. Classification (NCBI taxonomy): domain Eukaryota; kingdom Metazoa; phylum Chordata; class Amphibia; order Anura; family Ranidae; genus Aquarana; species Aquarana catesbeiana. The sequence goes on from NC_133325.1 coordinate 44,824,419, forward strand.
TGTGAGGGGTTGCAGTGTTGTGGCACAGCACCAGTGCCTAAGGCCCAATTTTTCTGCCCCTGTCTAACAGGGGCGTGTAATTACAATTTTTGATGCAATACTTTGCAGCAGGGCTCGTTCCTGCGTTCCAACTAGAGTGTCTGTGAGGGGTTGCAGTGTTGTGGCACCAGCACCAGTGCGTAAGGCCCAATTTTTCTGCCCCTGTCTAACAGGGGCGTGTAATTACAATTTTTGATGCAATACTTTGCAGCAGGGCTCGTTCCTGCGTTCCAACTAGAGTGTCTGTGAGGGGTTGCAGTGTTGTGGCACCAGCACCAGTGCCTAAGGCCCAATTTTTCTGCCCCTGTCTAACAGGGGCGTGTAATTACAATTTTTGAAGCAATACTTTGCAGCAGGGCTCGTTCCTGCGTTCCAACTAGAGTGTCTGTGAGGGGTTGCAGTGTTGTGGCACCAGCACCAGTGCCTAAGGCCTAATTTTTCAGCTCCTGTTCAACAGGGGCATGTAATTACAATTCTTGATCTAATATTTCACAGCAGGGCCCTGTGAGGGCTTACAGTGTTGTGGCCACAGCAACACCTAAGGCCCAAATTTCTGCTGAGTATATAGGGCAGGACCCTACTTTCAAACATCTAACTTACAAACGACTCCTACTTGCAAACGGAAGGAGACAACAGGAAGTGAGATGAAATCTACCCCTAGGAAGGGAAATTCTCTCCTGTAAGAGTTAATATGGGAAAACAATTTCTCCTTTCCACTGATGCTTTCCAATCCTTGTTCCACAAAAAAACCCAAATTTTCAAAAAACATTTTTCATTGGGACAAAAAAGTGAGGTGAAATCTTCTGAAGAGGAGGAAAGACAGCAAAACAAATGTCACAGGGGTGATAACCCTTCCCTATGTTTTCCAAAAAGCTTAGAAAAGATTTTTTGGCTGGAGCTAAACACGTTAAAAATGTTCAAAATTACAAACAGATTCTACTGAACAACAAACCTACAGTCCCTGTCTTGTTTGCACCGCCTGTATACTGCTGTTCAGAGTATATAGGGCCTGGTGGCCCCACACCTTTCCTTATTTTAATTTGGGTGCGGGGTTCCCCTTAATATCCATACAAGACCCAAAGGGCCTGGTAATGGACTGGGGGGTACCCATGCCGTTTGTCTCACTGATTTTCATCCATATTGCCATGACCCGACATGACATTAAACCCGCAAGCAGTTTTAAATGAGATTTTTTCCTTTAAAAATGACATTTGGTGCAGGGACTGTTCTAAACATGGGAAACACGCGTCACTTTACAGGCATACTATAGACACCCCCCAGGTACGATATTTAAAGGAATATTTCACTTTTTTTTTTTTTACTTTAAGCATCATTAAAATCACTGCTCCCGAAAAAACGGCCGTTTTTAAAAGTTTTTTTTGCATTGATACATGTCCCCTGGGGTAGGACCCGGGTCCCCAAACCCTTTTTAGGACAATACCATGCAAATTAGCCTTTAAAATGAGCACTTTTGATTTCGAACGTTCGAGTCCCATAGACGTCAATGGGGTTCTAACGTTCGTGCGAACTTTCGGTCCGTTCGCGGGTTCTGGTGCGAACCGAACCGGGGGGTGTTCGGCTCATCCCTACTCAGAATCAAAAAAGCAGTTTGGATGAGCCTATAACTATAGATGAAGTTGCTAACGCCATAAAAGACCTAAAACTTAACAAAAGACCAGGCCCAGACGGCTACTCGGCTTTATACTATAAAACATTCTCAGAAATACTCTCTCCCATTCTCACTGAAACTTTTAACAAACTTCTAGATGGACATTCTTTTCGGCAAGAAACACTAATGGCAATTGTTTGTATGATCCCAAAACCCCTTTCTGATGATACTTCCTGTGTGAATTATCGGCCTATCTCTCTGTTAAACCTCGATATTAAATTATTAGCAAAAATAATAGCAAAACGCCTCAATAGCATTATAGGAAAATTAATACATAGAGATCAAGTAGGCTTCATGCCAAATAGACAGGCAGGCGATAATATACGCAGGGCAGTGTTATTGGCACATATTGCTAAAAAACGGAAAATCCCTTTATGTTTTCTATCTCTCGATATTAAGAGGGCATTTGACACAGTATCCTGGCAATATATGCAATATTCATTACAAAAATGGGGTTTTGGACCCCACTTTTTAACATGGATCAAAGCATTATATAATAAACCCAAAGCCTATATAAAATATGCTGGATACAAATCTGAAGCCTTTAATATCGAAAGAGGTACCCGACAGGGTTGCCCATTATCTCCCTTATTATTTGCCCTTATACTCGAACCCATGGCCCAATACATCAGAACAAACCAAACTATAACTGGCATTGAAGTAGGAGGTATTACACACAAATTATGTATATTTGCAGACGATATATTACTTTTTCTATCATCACCACAGGTCTCTGGTCCTAACTTAATACCAGCTCTTGATGGATTTGCAGCCCTATCCGGCCTTATGATTAATCCTAAGAAATGCCTAGTGCTTAATATTTCACTCACAAACATGGAATTGATCCCGGCTAGGGCTGCACTCCCATTCACATGGGCAGAAAAATCAATTCCATATCTTGGAATTCATTTAACAGCATCTCATTCTGACTTATTCTCAACCAATTATCCTCCTGTATTAAGACAGATCACAAATCTAATAAAACAATGGTCGCAACTTCCTTTATCCTGGATGGGGAAGATTAATGCAATCAAAATGACTATTCTACCCAAATTGCTTTATCTATTCAGAGTCCTCCCTATTCCAATTCCTTCCTATTTTTTGAGAATAGTACAAAAAAGAGCAACTTCGTTTATATGGGGCTCTTCTAAACCACGTATACCTATACACACACTACATCTTCCCAAAAATAAAGGAGGCCTGGGATACCCTAATTTTACTAACTACTACAGAGCAGCACATTTGGCCAGTCTGTCCAAATACCATGCAAAACAGGAAATCCCATTATGGGTATTTATAGAGGCTTCAGAAAATGACCCTCTATTAATATCAAATTTATTATGGCTTGATCCTAAAGACCGCTTTAAAATTCATAATCCCATAACTAAACACTTCTTATCTCTCTGGGATAAACTAAAAACCAAATATCAGTTACAATCTCCACACAATCCTCTCCTTTCTTTTATCAGAAATCCAGCCTTTTATCCGGCATGGATCTACCCAAAATCTTTTAAAGCTTGGACAACATCAGGCATTCAGACACTAAATGACTTCATAGCATCTAAATCATTCCTTTCATTCCCATCGCTTAGAGAAAAATATGATCTACCAAACTCAGAGATATTTAGATATCTCCAAATCAAAAATTTCTATACACCATTCCTAAAGGGGATACACCATTATCCCAATTATCCATTTTTGAATCAATCTGTACAAAAGATCCATTTGCTAAAGGTACAATTTCATCACTTTATAATCAATTATATGGAGTAGCAAATCTTAATAGACCCTCTTACGTTCAGAGGTGGGAGGAGGACCTGGGACGAACTTTAGAAGACACGGACTGGTCTAACATATGGCTCACATCTAGGTCATCTTCACCCAACATCTTAGCACTGGAGACAAATTATAAAGTCCTAACTCGCTGGTACCTTGTACCCGCTAGAGTGGCAAAATATTCACCTAATACCTCAGCTCTTTGTTTTCGAGGATGCCCAGAAATAGGCACATATTTACACATATGGTGGACGTGCCCAGTAATCCAAACCTTCTGGAAGGAAGTCTTCGTGATTGCATCTAAAATATTTAAAAAAATAATACAACCAGATCCATATTTAACTTTACTTAATCTAAAACCGGAATGGTTAACACTCTCTCAATTCAAACTAATGATCCAACTAATAACGGCTGCAAAACAAACAGTGGCCAAGGCATGGAAATCTCCTACATTGGTACTAGCAGAAACAATTCACAGAATGAATAATACAATGTCCCATGCTAAGATGGTAGCCATCGATCAAAATCAAATTCCAAAATTTGAAAAACTTTGGCATCCTTGGATAAAACAACAGTTCCTGTCAAACTTCAATGACTCTGTCCTGTTGCCATGGTAACAGAATAAATGACTTACAGAGACACCCATTCTAAGGCTTCAAAGAGAACTAAAAAGAATAATAAACTGACGTGCGGGACAACCTTGTGGACCATACCTCTACCTTTCAACCCTTTTTCTTCTCTTTCCTTTTCTCCACCTTACGATTAAAGCTCATTATCAGAATTTATTTGACCTATATACACTCTACTTGTAAACAATATGTATAGTAGGTATAAATCATTTAAATACCTACAAAAGTAACTAAGGAAATTATATATATCTTTAATTTAGGTTTACGTGAACCCAATGTTTAATATTTATTTTATTTATTTATTTCAGGTACTTATATAGCGCCGTCAATTTACGCAGCTCTTTACATATATATATTATACATTCACATCAGTCCCTATACCCTCAAGGAGCTTACAATCTAAGGTAATATTTGAAATTTCATGATATTTACCTATATAAACCCTACTGTAAAACAATGAGCTTACTTTATAGATCCTTGTAAACTTACTTTATGTATCTTTATAACATTGTATACTCAATAAACTTCTTTTGACAAGGAAATGTATTTAGTTGGCAACCCAGTGTTAATTCAGGGCATTGAATGGGAAATTGTGACAATACATGGGCAACAAGTGGGAAATTATTGCACCTACCTTTGCCTGCCCTGGCTTTGCATTGGAACAGCGCTGGGAAAAGCTGACCCACATAGCTCAATAGACCTGTGCAAATAGTTTCGTTTGGAATTCGTTTTTTAAAGAATTTCGACAAATTAGTTAATTCAGAAAATTAACAAATTAAGGAAAACCCGTTTAACGAATTTTTGCGAATATTCGTAAATTTGAAAATTCGTAAATTTGTAATTTCGGAAATTCGAAAACCCAAAAATTCGAAAATCTGAAATAATAACTAATAATAACTTAACTATTACTAACTATTAAATTATAGGTATTGGAATTTCCTTTCAAATTTGGCTGTTATGCCCCGTACACACGGTCGGATTTTCCGATGGAAAATGTCCGATCAGAGCGTGTTGTCGGAAATTCCGACCGTATGTAGGCTCCATCGGACATTTTCCATCGGATTTTCCGACACACAAAGTTTGAGAGCAGGAGATAAAATTTTCCGACAACAAAATCCGGAAATTCCAATCCTGTGTACACAAATCCGACGCACAAAGTGCCACGCATGCTCAGAATAAATAAAGAGATGAAAGCTATTGGCCACTGCCCCGTTTATAGTCCCGACGTACGTGTTTTACGTCACTGCGTTCAGAACGATCGGATTTTCCGACAACTTTGTGTGACCGTGTGTATGCAAGACAAGTTTGAGCCAACAACCGTCGGAAAAAATCCTAGGATGTTGTTGTCAGAATGTCCGAACAAAGTCCGACCGTGTGTACGGGGCATAAGTGAACGTTAAGAATTTATTCGGAGTTGCGAATTATCCGATATAACAAATGTCGTATCTAAACGAATGGAACCTAACTAATTAATAATAATAAATAACAATAATAATAATAATAATAAAACTTTTTTATTATTATTATTATTATTTATTAATTTGTTGCATTCCATTTGTGTAGATGCGACATTCGTTATTTCGGATAATTCGTAACGTTCACTAACAGCCAAATTTGAAAGGAAATTCCAATACCTATAATTTAATAGTTAGTTAATATTAGTTAGTTAGTTATTATTTAGAATTTTGGGATTTTCTTTCTCATTTTGGGATTTTACGAATTTACGAATTTTCGAATTTATAAGCTTACGAATTTACGGATTTTCGAATTTACAAATTCACGAATTTACGAATTGCGATCATAACGAATGACCCAAAAAAAAAAACGAATTAACAAATTTTTTGTCAGTGCACGTGTCTACAGCTCAATACACCTGGTATAAACACGCCCTAAGGCATGTTGCGGTGATCTGGCAAAAAAATGGTGCATGCGCCATTTTCTTGGCAGCACACAACAGCAGGACACTGCAGCACACATCCATCAGCAAGCTGCATTGGAATGCCATTCAGAATGCATGGTTCGTGCCCCATACCCGGAAATGCAAAATCACGTATATGTACGCGATTCTGAGCAGCCGGCCCACACTGTAGTGCGCAATCTGCAAGTGGTCAATAATTTTGTTTCATCGTTATGTTAAAATGTTTTCAGTTGTTTCGTATATATTCAGATTCAGTTAGTAGAATTGTTATTTTCCAATTGATTAAAATTTTTGAAGATGGCTATATTCATTCTATTCTATTCTATACTAATGTATTCTATTATTTACTTTTCTATTCTTTTCTGTTCTTATCATCATCTTATTTCACTTTGATACCTTAATATATTTATTGTAATATGTTTTCATTTTGAATTCAAATTCATTTCCAAATTTTTCGAATTAATTTTCGAATTTTCCGAATTCAAACTCGTTATTTAATTTCCTTCAATTTTTTTTTTGGATTCATTGAAATTCTTTTTTATTGTGATTTGGAAATTCGGATACATCTGAATCTCCAAAAACAAATGTATTTTTCAAAAAAACAATCGAAACAAAACGCACATGTCTACCCCTGTAATGTATACTTTAAAGCGGTTGTAAACCATGAATTTTGCAAGAAAAAAACGAAAAAACAAACAAACTGCAAGGCATGGGCATAATGTGCTAGTATGCATTGCATACTAGACTTTTCGATGGATTTTACGACAGACTTTCTGAATGAGCGGACTTGCCTACACACAATCAACCAAAGTCCGATGAATTCGTACGTGATGACTTACGACCGGACTAAAACAAGGAAGTTCATAGCCAGTAGCCAATAGCTGCCCTAGCGTGGCTTTTTGTCCGTCGAACTAGCATACAGACGAGCGGACTTTTCGACCGGACTCGAGTCCGTCGGACAGATTTGAAACATGATTCAAATCTAAGTTCATCCAACTTTTGAGAAAACAAAGTCCACTGGAGCCCACACACTATCGAATTGTCCGACGAAATCCAGTACGCCGGGCAAAGTCTGCCATAAAGTCCGCTCGTGTGTACGCGGCATAAGCCCTCCAGTGCTGTACTGTCACTGCTGAGAGGGCTGACTTGTTCCCCCGGTCTTTCTTCCAGGTTCGTGGGCTCCGGCTATGTGATTGGCGAAAGCCGTGATGACGTCACTCCCGCGCATACGCATGGGAACTCTCAGTTTCGGCACGAAGCTCTGAAGTTCCGGCAAGGTATGTCGGACCTTCAGAGAGCATACGCCGGTGATGTCACTGGCTGCATGCAGAGTGAATATCTCGTAAACGGTGCACATTTTACCTTCAGGTAAACCTTATTACAGTATAGGCTTACCTGTAGGTTAAAATGACCAAGCGGGGTTTACTACTGCTTTAATTATTTGCTGCTTTAACATGTTAGTGCATTTATGTATTTTAAAGGTATTCATTCAGGATATTTGTTACTTTTATTTAACCTCTTGCTGACCACCCAACGTACATTTACTGCGGCAGGACGGCCGCTCTACGCAGAATCACGCACCTGTACATGATCCTGCACTTCCGGGCAGTGTTGCCAACCTACCAGATTGAAATTTACTGACACGACACCCAAAATTTACTGGCAAAGCCACGTTTTTACTGGCATTTCCAAAAGTTACAAAATTACAGTTGTAAGTGCAAATTTCAGTATTTAGGCTACAAATAAGTACAATATGCAATTAGCAATGTAATTTAAGATATATATTAAGGCAAAAAGCATACTTCTTATTTTATTCTCAATATAGTAAGTAAGTGGCTCAGGGACAGGACTCAGGGGCAAGAAATTTGAATGGGCGACACACTCCCATGAAATGGACTCTCACAGTGTCACTCACGGCAATTTTGCAGCACAGATCACTGACGCATCCCATCCTGAGTCACAGTGTCACTCTCTGTCCATGCCAGGTGGTCCTCTCAGTCCCCTCCAGTCCAAACAGCACGGACAGTCCTGCTCCCAGCTTGCCTTCCTCCCGTCCCGCAGACCCGCACACGAGGCTCTGGTCGCTCCGCTCGGCTCCCTTGCACCATGACATCACATGACACGCTCAGTCTCCATCTCCGCCAGACCCGCCCCCCGTTGGTACCAACTGAACACACTGTAGCAGGCACTTGGATGGTCCTGGCCGGCTCCGGACCCGAGCTGTGCATGCCCAGTCCTGAGCCAAGCATCACAGCCATATTTTTTACTGGCAACCTTTTCCTCTTACTGGCATTTACTGGCAGGAGAAAAGTGCCCATTTTTTACTGGCTGCCAGTAAAAATACTGACGGTTGGCAACACTGCTTCCGGGTCTCGAGAGCGCACGCACGCCGCCGCTGGCCTGCTCGCCGGTCCCCAAAAAAGTTTTACTCAGAGCTAGTTTACACTTGCTTCAAAACACGTATTCGGACAGGCTTTGCTAAAGCTCTCTGAACGCCACCCAAAGCTCCTGTCATCAAATAAAATGCATAAATAAAATGCTTACAGTCCTGTTTACACCTTGCTTTTGCTTGGGGCTTCGATGAGGCTTTGGTGGAGCTTTGATGAGTTTTTTGGTGGAGCTTCGATGAGTTTTTTTGGTGGAGCTTCGATCTGGCTTTGGTGGGGCTTCGGTGAGGCTTTGGTGGGGCTTCGGTGAGGCTTTGGTGGAGCTTCGATGAGCCTTTGGTGGAGCTTTGGTGAGACTTCGATGGGGCTTCGGTGAGGCTTCCGTGGGGCTGCAAGCGAGCTTTGCCATAGACTTTTATGGAGGCTTTGAAGACGCTTTGAAGCACAACTAAAGCTATATGGGGTATAATTTTTGAAGTGAAGCTGAAGCAAAGCAAAGCAAAGCAAAACACTTCAAAGCGTCTTCAAAGCCTCCATAGAAGTCCATGGCAAAGCTCGCTTGAAGCCCCACCGAAGCCTCACCAAAGCCCCACCAAAGCCCCATCGAAGCCCCATTAAGGCTCCACCAAACCCTCATCAAAGCTCCACCAAAGCCTCACCGAAGCCCCACAAAAGCCCCATCGAAGCTCCCTAAAAGCTTCATCGAAGCTCCCTCAAAGCCTCATCGAAGTTCCACCAAAACCTCATCTAAGCCCCACCGAAGCCTCATCGAAGCACCAAGCAAAAGCAAGGTGTAAACCATTTTATTTAGGGCTCATTTACACTTGCTTCGGCTTCAACAAGGCTTCAGACACACTTTGTTAAAGCTCTCTGAAAGCCAGTCAAAGCTCCTGTCACTAAATAAAATGGTTAGCTTACAGTCCTGTTTACACCTTGCTTTTGCTTTGCTTCAAAAATTATACCACATGTAGCTTCAGTGGTGCTTCAAAGTGTCTTCAAAGCCTCCATAGAAGTCTATGGCAAAGCTTGCTTGAAGCCCCACCGCAGCCTCACCGAAGCCTTATCGAAGTCCCACCGAAGCCTCATCAAAGCCTCATCAAACCCTCATCAAAGCCTCAAGCAAAAGCAAGGTGTAAACAGGACTGAAAGCTAACCATTTTATTCAGTGACAGGAGCTTTGACTGGCGTTCACAGAGCTTTACAAAGCGTTTCCGAAGCCATGTTTTGAAGTAAGTGTAAATGAGCCCTTAATATCCAATTTGTCCGCCTCAATATCGCAATCCCAAGTCACAGATCGGCCCCATTACTAGTAAAAAAATTCTAATAAATTAAAATCCCATAAATACTGTATATTCCATAGTTTGTAGACGCTATAACTTTTGCGCAAACCAATCAATCTACGCTTATTGGGATTTTTTTTTTTTACCAAAAATATGTAGCAGAATACATATTGGCCTAAATTGATGAAAACATTTTTTTATTGGATATGTTTTATAGCAGAAAGTAAAATATTTTTTTTTTTTTTTTAAACATGTCAGCTTTTTCTGTTTATGGCGCAAAAAATAAAAACCGCAGAGGTGATCAGATACCACCAAAGAAAAAATAATATATCTGGCAATTACTTTTTTTCTTTTTTTTAGGTTTTACATTTTTTTTCCGGGGAGGGGCTGAGAATTGGTCTTACACTCCGTAAAATGCAAAGCAAAACAGAAACCAACAGAACTTGTAGCACAAACAGCCTTTATGATGTTAATGGGGGGAGAAGAATGAGGATAGTAGGAATGATGGCACTGATCTAATTATGGTCAGGCCAATATAGCCAAGTCACTGAAAGAGCCTCGCAGAAGCCGCACACAAAACAGCCGGAAAACAATACGCAACTTAGCAACAGGCAGAGAGGAAAAAAAAAAAAAAAAGATCCCTTTCTGCGCACAAAGGACAGTTTATGGCCATTTTCTTTTGTTTCTTATTTACAAGAAAAGTCAGGCCATGTTTTTAAAATGAGTTACTTTTTCGGTTTTCCAGACTTTATTGGCAATTTAGAATCTCGGATATCTTCTAGAACCGGCGAATGCGCCAGAGAATGCCAACAAAGTATCTTCAGAGAGGTTGGCAGCAACAAAAAAAAAAAAAGCGGCGGTTTATTGGCTGTCAGGATTAAAATTTGGGGGAGTTGTTGTACTGGTCATAAGTAACGTACCACCTGATCCCCTCCTGGCATTATACTGACCATTAGGTGATTTCAGTTAAAGGGCAAGTCTACTCAAACTGATATTTTAGGTAATGGTGGAGCCTGGTGGGCTGAGTAGGCTCATGGCTTGTTATACACTCCCCGGCCACTTTATTAGGTACACCTTGCTAGTGCCGGGTTGGACCCCCGTTTGCCTTCATTCTTCGTGGCATAGATCCAACAAGGTGTTGGAAACATATCTCAGAGATTTTGGTCCATAGTGAAATGATAATATCACGCAGTTGCTGCCGGTTTGTCGGCTGCACATCCATGGTGGGAATCTCCCATTCCACCACATTCCAAAGGTGCTCTATTGGATTGAGACTGTGACTCCAGTGTGCTTAGTACAGCCAGTTCCTCCAATGCGCCCATTGCACCCTGGGACTCCCGTGACTCCAGCGTGCCCAGTACACCCAATGACTCCAGTGTGCCCAGTACACCCAATGACTCCAGTGTGCCCAGTACACCCAATGACTCCAGTGTGCCCAGTACACTCAGTGACATCCACTGTGTCCGATATACCCAATGACTCCAGTGTGCCCAGTACACCCAACGACTCAAGTGTGCTCATTACATCAAATTACTCTAGTTTGTCCAGTACACTCAGTGACTTCAGTGTGCCCAGTACACCCAATGACTCCAATGTGCCCAGTACGCCCAATAACTCCAGTACGCCCAGTGACTCCAGTATGCCCAATGAATCCAGTGTGCCCACTAAGTCCAATGACTCCAGTGTGCCCAGTACATGAAATGACTCCAGTGTGCTCAGTACATCCAATTACTCTAGTGAGCCCAGTATACTCAGTCACTCCAGTGTGCCCAGTACGCCCAATGACTCCAGTGTGCCCAGTACATCCAGTGACTCCAGTGTGCCCAGTACACCCAGTGACTCTGGTGTGCCCAGTATGCTCAATGACTCCAGTGTGCCCAGTACACCCAATGACTCCAGTGTACCCAGTACACCCAATGACTCCAATGTGCCCAGGAAAACCAGTGACTCCAGTGCAGTGTTTCCTGTGTGACCTTAGTGCCTGACCATATAGTGTACCCTATAATACCATTGTGCCCAATGCACCCAATGACTCCAGTGTGCCCAGTACACCCAGTGACTCCAGTGTGCCCAGTACACCCAGTGACTCCAGTGTGCCCAGTACACCCAGTGACTCCAGGGTGCCCAGTACACCCAATGACTCCAGTGTGCCCAGTACACCCAGTGACCCCAATGTGCCCAGGACACCCAGTGACTCCAATGTGCAGTACTTTCACGTGTGCCTTCAGTGCCTGACCATATAGTGTACCCTATAATACCATTTTGCCCAGTGCACCCAATGTCTCCAGTGTGGCCATTGTACCTTGGAACCAGGGGTAGCCCATCCATTAAGGGCGCAGGGTCATTGCCCCCTCTATCCATCTCTGCCTCCCCTATGCATGTGTCCAGCCCCTTTCAAGACGCCAGATGCATGGATTCCAATTGGGGGGGGAGTTGCAGAATTACATCAAATTACTCTAGTTTGCCCAGTACACTCAGTGACTTCAGTGTGCCCAGTACGCCCAATGACTCCAATGTGCCAAGTACGCCCAATGACTCCAGTGTGCCCAGTACACCCAGTGACTCCAGTATGCCCAATGAATCCAGTGTGCCCACTACGTCCAATGACTCCAGTGTGCCCAGTACATGAAATGACTCCAGTGTGCTCAGTACATCCAATTACTCTAGTGTGCCCAGTATACTCACACTCCAGTGTGCCCAGTACGCCCAATGACTCCAGTGTACCCAGTACACCCAATGACTCCAATGTGCCCAGGAAACCCAATGACTCAAGTGCAGTGTTTCCTGTGTGACTTCAGTGCCTGACCATATAGTGTACCCTATAATACCATTGTGCCCAATGCACCCAATGACTCCAGTGTGCCCAGTACATCCAGTGACTCCAGTGTGCCCAGTACACCCAGTGACTCCAGGGTGCCCAGTACACCCAATGACTCCAGTGTGCCCAGTACACCCAGTGACTCCAATGTGCAGTACTTTCACGTGTGCCTTCAGTGCCTGACCATATAGTGTACCCTATAATACCATTGTGCCCAGTGCACCCAATGTCTCCAGTGTGGCCATTGTATCTTGAAACCAGGGGTAGCCCATCCATTAAGGGCGCAGGATCATTGCCCCCTCTATCCATCTCTGCCTCCCCTATGCATGCGTCCAGCCCCTTTCAAGATGCCAGATGCATGGATTCCAATTGGGGGGGGAGTTGAAGCACTGATTAGAGCCAGAGGCTCTAATAGGCTTCAAAATAGGGTGCACTCGGGGCACAGAGAATGCGCTCACAGCCCACCCAGGTGTAATACAACAGTCAATGAATATTCGCTATTGTAACACTGATTCTCCTCCCGGCCAATCAGGAAGCAGGTTTTGATGCCCGTCACCCAATTGGCTGAAAGGACAGGCAATCCTATTGGATGCCTAGGAGGAGGAGGGGAGGAGACACACACTGAAAGCCACCGATGGAGGAGAGGACACAGGGCCGCTGCATGCTGCCCGCCAACTGCCTAGATGGGGTAAGTGCCCGGACCGACCGGCAAATAGCGCGGGGGGGTGCTGCCGGCCGCTCGGTGGGTTGTTTGCCGTCCCCACCCCCCCCAAAAAAACACCAGCCACCACTGTTTGTGGCTCCAGAGTGCCTAGTATATCCAGTGACTCCAGTGTGCCTAGTACATCCAATGTCTCCAGTGCACCCAGTACACCCAGTGACTCCAGTGTGCCCAGTACACCAAATGACTCCAGTGTGCCCAGTACACTCAGTGGCTCCAGTGTCCCCATTACTTACCTGTGTGTCTTCAGTTCTTTACCCTGATAGTGTACCTTAGAATTCCAGCGTGCCCAGTACACCCAGTGACTCCAGTGCACACAGTGTAAACTGTAACTCCGCCAGTGTACCCAGAAGATCATGACTCACTGTAGTAGCACCACATACTACAATGATTGTCAACTTCCCCAGCAGCCCATCAGGCAGAACTAATGCTTACTTACATTGTGGCCATGCGGGACCAATGTAAGTGTAATGCAATACAAATAATTTCCAGAGTTCAGCTTCTGGCCTGGCCCCACATCCCTATAAGTGGGCATTTATGCCTAGGGGGAGGGATGGAATCCCCAATCATGTGACCACATTGGCTGGTACCCATTTTTGCCTCTCATGGCACCCTTGGTTGGAAGAGATGCTGAAAAGTGGGAGCAACATGTCTATGGCCTCCCTAATCAATCACCAACTGTTCTGGTACCAGAGGTACAAGCAGACATTAATTGCTACCTGGCCAAATTTCCAGGTAATGATCAGTAAAGCAGATCTAAGCCCTAACTGGATGACCTTCAGGCTTCATGCACACTGGGGCTTTTGAAGGAGAAAAGCAGCTTCAAAAATATACCTAAGCCACGTTCTTGCAAACCTGTTTAGGTGTGTTTAGGAATAGCAGGGTCTTAGATGATTATTTCAGTTGCCAGAATACTAATTTATTTTGGTAATTGAAATGAAAAATGCTCAAGCTCTAAACTTGCCTATTGCTTTGCTGCAGTGTGCACAGTACACCCAATGACTCCAGTGTGCCCAGTACACCCTATGACTCCAGTGTGCCCAGTACACCCAATGACTCCAGTGTGCCCAGTACACCCTATGACTCCAGTGTGCCCAGTACACCCAATGACTCCAGTGTGCCCAGTACACCCAATGACTCCAGTGTGCCCAGTACACCCAATGACTCCAGTGTGCCCAGTACACCCTATGACTCCAGTGTGCCCAGTACACCCAATGACTCTAGTGCCCAGTACAATCAGTGACTCCACTGTGTCCAGTATACCCAATGACTCCAGTGTGGCCAGTGCACTCAATGACTCCAGTGTGCCCAGTACACCCAATGACTCCAGTGTGCCCAGTACACCCAATGACTCTAGTGTGCCCAGTACAATCAGTGACTCCACTGTGTCCAGTATACCCAATGACTCCAGTGTCCCCAGTCCACTCAATGACTCCAGTGTGCTCAGTACATCCAATTACTCTAGTGTGCCCAGTACACTCAGTGACTCCAGTGTGCCCAGTACGCCCAATGACTCCAGTGTGTCCAGTACGCCCAATGACTCCAGTGTGCCCAGTACGCCCAATGACTCCAGTGTATCCGGTACGCCCAATGACTCCAGTGTGCCCAGTACGCCCAATGACTTCAGTGTGCCCAGTACGCCCAATGACTCCAGTGTGCCCAGTACACCCAATAACTCCAGTGTGCCCAGTACACCCAATGACTCCAGTGTGCACAGTAAATCCAATTACTCTAGTGTGCCCAGTCACTCCAGTGTGCCCAGTACGCCCAATGACTCCAGTGTGCCCAGTACACCCAGTGACTCCGGTATGCTCAGTACACCCAGTGACTCCGGTGTGCCCAGTACACCCAATGACTCCAGTGTGCCCAGTACACCCATTTAGACGCGTCTTCGAGCATTTAAAAGCATTTATGCGCTCTTATGCAGCGTACACAGGAGTGGACTTTTCGACCGGACTGGTCCGACAGACTGGTCCGACGGACAGAGTCCGGCGGACAATCCGATCCTGTGTGGGCTTCATCGGACCTTCAGCGGACTTTTCCAGTCGAAAATCGGACGGACTTTAGATTGGAAACATGCTTCAAATCTTTCCGACGGACTCGAGTCCACTAGAAATAACCGCTCGTCTGTATGCTAGTCCGACGAACCAAAAACCGACGCTAGAGCAGCTATTGGCTACTGGCTATCAACTTCCTTATTTTAGTCCGGTCGTACGTCATCACGTACGAATCCGTCGGACTTTGGTCCGTTTGATCAAAAGTCCTTCGGAAGTCCGTCAAAAGTCTGCCGAAAGTCCGCCGGAATGGCCGTCGGACTTTTGTTGCCGAAAAGTCAGCTCGTGTGTACGCGGCCTTAGGCGCATTTTGGTGGGGTTTTTTCCAAACTGCTCCTTTCTTGAAACCGCAAGTGATTTTTTTTTTTCTGCTTTTAAACACCCTCATCTCTAAACCCCTGTACACGCCTCTGTGTGCATCCACACACATAGACAAACATGGAGAGGCGTTTAAAAGCAGAAAAAAAGGGTAAACCATCTGTAAAACAGGCATTTTTTAGGTCAAGCGCCCATGAGCCCTTAGTTTCCTGAAACACTGTGCATCAATGTAAACAATTTTCGCATAAGTCTATTTTGCCTCTCTGTGCTGCTGATCCCCATACATCCTATTTGCAGCCACTTCATTCCTTCATATACTTGCTCCAGCATTATCAGCACATCATTGCTGTAGACCAGCTTCCAAGTCTATGCAATATGTGTCGGCACGGCTTGTGGCCTCCATGAGGGACAATGTGGGAGCACAACTGGAAGGCACTTTCACTCCATAACAGGAAGTGCCTAAACAAAGGCCTCCGAACAAAGGTGGGATCATTATCAATATTATTTTCAATGAAAGCTTCAGATTTAAAAAGACTGAAAAGAGTTTTTGATTGTACCGCTGTCCAGGCCTTTGGCAAACGAACTGCCTCTTGCTACAACCAAATATTTCACATTTTGACAAGAGCACCTGCCGCCATATTTCTGCACCCCTTAGCCGTGTTAGCACATCGGAGGTATGGCTTTTTGGCTGCAAATTCTTCCATGAAGATCACTTCCGGCCAGACTCTTCTCCAGACAGTAGATGGGTGTACCTGGATCATACTGATTTCCACCAGTTGATGGCACTGCTGGACATCTTTTGATGTCGAAGGGAAGAAAGCATGGCGTGTCTTTCATTTGCTGCATTAACGAGGAAGTAAACTTCCATCACTAAATTTTACCTATCGGTAAGCCTATAATAAAGCTTACCTATAGGTAGTGTAAATATTTCCTAAATATGCACCATTTAGGAGATATTTATTGTACATGCAGCCAGTAACATCACTGGCGCATGCGTTCTGAAGGAACGGCCACCCATGCCATTCCTTCAGAGCCCTGTGCCGCATGCACTGGAGTGACGTGCTCCGGAAGCAAGACAGGTGCAGATAGAAGCAGCCTGATGACATTGCATCGCTGGAATGCTTCATTTTAAGGTAATTTTCACACAATGTGCTAGTATGAGATGCATACTAGCACATTATGCCTTTACCTTGCAGGTCAGAGAAAACAAAAAAAAACGTCCAGCGGTTTACAACCGCTTTAAGTTACTTTGGCCACTGCGTCTACGGACCTAAACCTTGTCCATTTATTTGTTCTTTTTCAAAAGAGCTATAAACTTGAAACATCTTGAAACCCCCCAGTCTGCTTTGAAATCTTTGCCTGGGGGAGACCTTGCTGATGCACAATAACTACCTTGTGTCTTGCTGCTATGCTCAGTCTTGCCATGGTGTATGACCTGTGACATCAAACTGTCTTCTACAACCTCACCATAGTAGCAGAGTTTGGCTGTTCCTCACCCAGTTTTAAGCCTTCTGCACAGCTGTTTCTGTTTCAGTTAAAGCTGAGTTCCGCCGATTTTTTTTTTTTTTTTTAAAGTCAGCAGCTACAAATACTGCAGCTGCAGACTTTTAAAATAAGGACACTTACCTGTCCAGGGCACCTGCGATGTCGGCACCCGAAGCTGATCTCTCCCTCGGCTCTCGGGTGCTCCCGCCACCATCTTCGGTAAGGGAATCAGGAAGTGAAGCCTTGCGGCTTCACTTCCTTGTTTCCTACTGCGCACGCGAGACTCGCTCTGTGCTATCCCACTGGTCCCTCCTGTCTTCTGGGACCTGTGTGTCTCCCAGAAGACAACAGGGGGGACGGGAAGTGGCATAGATACCCGCGGGTGGCTCGGGTATCTATGCCCGGAAGTGGGAGCAAAATACCTGTATTAGACAGGTACATGCTCCCCCCTCCCCCTGAAAGGTGGCGAATGTGACAACGGAGGGGGGGAGGATTCCGAAAAGCGGAAGTTCCATTTTTGGGTGGAACTCCGCTTTAATGACTGTGTTTTGACCTACATATGAAATTGATGATCATTAGCACCTGCTTGGCATAATTGATTAATCATACACCTGACTCTAATCCTAAAAAATCCCTGACTTTTTGCAAGTGTAAGAATTGATGCTGGTTTGAAGCCAAAGGGTAGACACACCAAATATTGATTTTATTTAGATTTTTCTTGTGTTAGACAAATAAAAAAAAAAATACTTTTGAAAGCATTTATTCACGCCTGCCTAAAACTTTTGCACAGCATTGTATATGAATGTATGAGGTGTTGTGTCTAAAAAGTTTGGTGAATAGTCCACTATCTGAATGGCAACATGGGCCAGGTGCGCGTATGCACATGGCTATCCAGAGACACGTCGAGAAGCACCACCTAGCGTGGAGTACACGTGACGGTCAGGGTAAACCTGCTGCGGGCAGTCGATCATAATCAGTGTGAGAGGTAGGGCCATAGTGCAATGTAGCAACAAGTGAGCATCAAGTTCTGCTACAAATTCGGGAAAACGGCGACGGAGACGCATGAAATGTTGTTGCAAGTGTATGGGAAGGAAGCTGTGAGCAGAAAATGTGTTTATGACTGGTTCAAATGCTTTCGCAATGGGATGGAAACGGCTTTGGATGAGTCACGTTCGGGTCGGCCGTCGACAAGCAGAATGCCAATTCAATATAATTAAAAAAAAAAAAAAAAACTACAAAAACTTTCTGTGAAAAAAAAAAACATATGGGATGTACTGTATAATATATACGGATGACTGCCTTTACACACACAGGAACTTTAATGGCAGCCCAGTCTTAGTCCATAGGGTTCAATATTGAGTTGGTCCACCATTGCAGCTATAACAGCTTCAACTCTTCTGGGAAGACTGTCCACAAGGTTTAGGAGTGTGTCTATGGGAATGTTTGGAATTAATATATAGGATATATTGGATGAGAAGGCCTGGCTCGCAGTCTCCGTTCTAATTCATTCCAAAGGTGTTCTATAGGGTTGAAGTCAGTTCAGTCAAGTTCCCCCACCCCAAATTAACCTTGCTTTGTGCACTGGTCCAAATCATTTGGTGGAGGGGGGATTATGGTGTGGGGTTGTTTTTCAGGGGTTGGGCTCGGCCCCTTAGTTCCAGTGAAGGGAACTCTTAAGGCGTCCAAGGCAAGGTCCATAAAGACGTGGATGAGCGAGTTTGGGGTGGAAGAACTTGACTGGCCTGCACAGAGTCCCGATCTCAACCCAATAGAACACCTTTGGGATGAATTAGAGCGGAGACTGTGAACCAGGCCTTCTTGTCCAACATCAGTGCTTGACCTCACAAATGTCCTTCTGGAAGAATGGTCAAACATTCTCATAGACACACTCCTAAACCTTATGGAGAGTCTTCCCAGAAGAGTTGAAGCTGTTACAGTTGTGTGAAAAAGTAATTGCCCCTAAACCTAATAACTGGTTGTGCCATCCTTGGCGGCAACAACTGCAATCAAGCATTTGTGATAACTGGCAATGAGTCTTTCACATCTCTGTGGAGCAATTTTGGCCCACTCTTCTTTGCAGAATTGTTTTAACTCAGCCACATTGAAGGGTTTTCTAGCATGAACGGCCTGTGTAAGGTCATGATACAGCATCTCAATTGGATTTAAGTCCGGGCTTTGACTAGGCAACTAAATTTTGCTTTGTTTGAAGTTTGAACCATTTGGAGGTGGACTTGCTGTTGTGTTTCGGATCATTGTTCTGGTGCATAACCCAAGTGCACTTGAGCTTAAGGTCACAAACTGATGGCCGGACATTCTCCTTTAGGATTTTCTTATAGAGTTTAGAATTCATGGTTCCATCAATTATGGTAAGTCGTCCAGGTCCTGAAGGTGCAAGGCAGCCCTAGACCATCACGCTACCACCACCATGTCTGACTGTTGGTATGATGTTCTTGTTATGAAATGCTGTATTCGTTTTATGCCATATGTAACGGGACGCACACCTTCCAAAAAGTAAAATATTTCTCTCATCAGTCCACAGAATATTTGCCTAAAAGTCTTGGGGATAATCAAGATGTTTTTTAGTAAATGTGAGATGAGCCTTTGTGTTCTTCTTGGTCAGCAGTGGCTTTGGCCTTGGAACTCTCCCATGGACGCCATTTTTGCTCAGTCTTTCTTATTGTTGAATCATAAACACTGATCTTACCTGAGGCAAGTGAGGCCTGCAGTTCTTTAGATGTTGTTCTGGATTCTTTTATGACCTCCTGGATGAGTTGTCGTCGTGCTCTTGGAGTAATTTTTGTAGGCCGGCCACTCCTGGGAAGTTTCACCACTGTTCCATGTTATCTCGAGTTGTGAATAATGACTCTCCCCGTGGTTCACTGGAGTTCCAAAGCCTTAGAAATGGCTTTGAAACCCTTCCTAGACCAATACATGTACATTACTTCTAATCTGTTCTTGAATTTTTTTAGATTGTGGCATGATGTGTGGATTTTTGTGATCTGTTAGCGTGCTTCAATTTGTCAGACAGCTTCTATTTATGTGATTTCTTGATTCAACAGGTCTGGCAATAATCAGGCCTGGGTGTGACAAGTAAAATTTAACTCAGCTTTACAAAAAAGTGTGGTTAATCACAGTTCATTCATTATTGAGCATGGGAGGGAGCAACTACTTTTTCACATAGGGTGGGCCAACTCAATATTGAACCCTACGCACTATGACTAGGATGCCATTAAAGTTTATGTGTGTGTAAAGGCAGGCGCCCCAATACTTTTGATAATATAGTGTAAATGGGATCCAAAAAAAATTAACTGCTTCCATGAACCAACAGCACCATTCCCTCCTCGTCTTCCTGTGCCAGAAGGATGCAGCAATGTCACGTACAATAGACACAGTGTGGTCCTCGTTGACTTTTATTTGTCTTGGAGGGAAATTCAAAAGAAACAAATGATGCCAGTCAGTGGAGTGATAAAGATGTTCAGCAAACACTGCACCGGATCTCAAGTAAGAACGTTTATTCTGGATAAGTTAATCTGATTTTTATGTAGTCCTACTTCAGGCAGACTGAGGAGAGCTCCTCACATGTGGGTTGGAAGGGTCTGCTTGTCTATGTCTGTGCTGTTCCAGTCTCAGCCATCCAGTGATCAGCTGTCAGCCAATGACAGCTGATCATGTGATGTAAACAGAGCCAGTAATAGGCTATTTTTGATAGGTGATAGCGTGAGGAGAAAAGAAAAAGCCGATCACCGGCGGCTGTCAGAGGGCATACTTGCCAACTGTCCCGAATTTCTTGGGACATTCCCGGGATTTAGACCCTTTTCCCGATTTAATAGTTTCCCGGGAGATGTCTCGAGAAATTCAGTTTTTCCCGATTTTCGCGGCCGAGGTTCGCACCGCTGGCCGCTAGAGGTCCGCATCGTCATCGACATCGTCTCTGCCGGCCACCATTTTCAAGGAGACCGTAGGCTGGCTAGATGGCTACAATAGAGATTGAGCTGCAGCGCCCCCCACCCCTCGGCCCGCTCCGCCCCGCTGCCAGTCACTGTGACTTGTTATGGAAAGGGGCGGGGGATGGGCGACGCCACAGCTCAATCTCTACTGTAACCAAGCGGTTTCGCTTGACCAACTTTGGGGCCGTATAGCCTGGATGTCACGGGGGGGCCGGTCTAGATGTCACGGGGGGGCGGTCTGGATCGCACAGGGGGGGCCGGTCTTGATGTCACAGGGGGGGCCAGCCTGGATGTCACGGGTGGGCTGGTCTAGATGTCACGAGGGGCTGGTCTGGATGTCACGGGGGGCTGGTCTGGATGTCACAGGGGGGGCTGGTCTGGATGTCACAGGGGGGCTGTATAGCCTGGATGTCACGGGGGGCCAGTCTGGATGTCACGGGGGGTATAGTCTGGATTTTACAGGGGGGGCGGTATAGTCTAGGTGTCACGAGGGGGCCAGTCTGGATGTCATGGGGGGGCCAGTCTGGATGTCACAGGGGGAGCCGTATAGTCTGGGTGTCACGGGGGGGTAGTATAGCCTGGATGTCACGGGGGGGCTGTATAGTCTGGATGTCACGAGAGGGCGTATAGTCTGGATGTCACGGGGGGGGGGCGTATAGTCTGGATGTCATAGGGAGGGCTGTATAGTCTGGGTGTCACAGGGGGGGCAGTCTGGATGTCACGGGGGGGCCGTATAGTCTGAATATAACAGGGGGGCACCAGATGTAAGGAGGACTGATGGGGACACAGATGTAAGGAAGACTGATGGGGACACAGATGTAAGGAGGACTTTGCTGATGGGGACACAGATGTGAGGAAGGGTCCGCTGGGGACACCTGATGGCATCTGGTGGCAGGCAACGTGGCAGGTGACACGCTCAGGGCTCCAACTCATTATGGTGAGTTGAATGATTTCATTTTATATTACAATGTAATAATAGAAATAATGCGCTTCAATCAACCTGACACCATAACAATCATGATGCCGGGATGATGGAAGCGCTAACACCAGGTGTTTGGAGTATCTTTATCTGCTGATTGTTAAACTCTGGAATACACATTTTTATTGTGGTGTAGGATCTGGGGCTGCTGTCCCTCCATCCCTGTCCCCCCCTGTCCCCCCTTTCCCCCTTTTCCTCTCCATCCCTCATTCATCTCAGACTCTAACCACACCCCATTTGAGCCACGCCCATTTAAGCCATGCCCACCCTCCCACATAAACCACGCCCATTTGCCGTGCGGCGTGCTTCGCGCGCTGCATTTTTTATTTCAGCTATGTCACGCCCACAAATGCATGCCCCGCCCCTAACTATAATGCGACTCCACCTACAGCCAAAAAAGTGTCCCTAAAAATATTTTTACAATGTTGGCAACTATGTCAGAGGGACATCGGTCCCGATTAAGGAGCGCTCCCGCCAGCTCATCTGTGCCCACCTGTGCCACCTGCCAGTGTCACCTATCAGTGCACAACAGTGCCGCCTACCAGTGCCCACCAGCGCCACCTACCAGTGCCCACAGTGCCACCCATCAGTGCCCACAGTGCCACCTATCAATAACACCAATTAGTGCCTCATCAACAGTGATGCCCATCAGTGTCATCTACCAGTGTCCATCAGTGTCACCTACCAGTGTCCATCAGTGCCACCTATCAGTGCCATCTATCAGTGGTAAGTATCAGTAACACCTATCAGTGCCCATCAGTGCCATCTATCAGGGCCCATCAGTGCCATCTTATCAGTGGCCAACAGTGCCGCCTTATCTGTGCCCATCAGTGCCACTTTATCTGTGCCCATCAGTACCGCCTTATCTGTCCCCATCAGTGCCGCCTTATCTGTGCCTATCAGTGCCGCCTTATCTGTGCCTATCAGTGCAGCCCATCAGTGCAGCCTATCAGTCCCCATCAGTGCCGCCTCATCAGCGCATATCAATGAACGAGAAAAATGATCTGTTTGCTAAATTTGATAACAAACTATGAAACATGATTTTTGTTTAGCAAAAAATAAAAACCCCAGCTGTGATTAAATACCACCAAAAGAAAGCTTTATTTGTGTGAAAGAAATGATAAAAATTTCATTTGGGTACAGTGTTGTATGACCGCGCAATTGTCATTCAAAGTGCATCAGCGCTGAAAGCTGAAAATTGGTCTGGGCAGGAGAGGGGTTTAATAGTGCCCTGTAAGAAAGTGGTTAAATCAGTATTTTTTGCTAGAACATTACTTAGAACCCACCCCCCAAACATTTTTTTTTAAGCAGTAAACCTAGGGAATAAAATGGCGAATGTTGGAATTTTTTATGTCACACGGTTTTTGCGCAACAGTTTTTCAAACACAATTTCTTTGGAAAAAATACACTTTAATGCATTTTAAATTGCATTTTAATACCCCAATTGTTTTGTAAACTATAAAAAGATGATGTTATGCTGAGTAAATAGATGCCTAACATGTCATGCTTTAGAATGTCATGCTTTAGAATTGCGCGCGCTCGTGGAATGGCGACAAACTACAGTACTTAGAAATCTCGATAGGAGAAACTTAAATTTTTTTTACAGGTTACCAGTTTGGGGTTACAGAGGAGGTCTAGCGTTACAATCATTGCTCTCACTCTGACGATACCGCACATGTGTGGTGTGAACACCATTTACATATGCATGTGTGTATGCGTTCAGTTCTGCACACGAGCACGGAAGGACGGGGGGCACTTTATTTTATTTTATTTTCTATTTTTACACTCTCCCTTTCATTTTTTTTTTTTTTTTTTTAGCACTCTTTTTTTTTTCTATTACAAGGAATGTAAACATCCCTTGTAATATTTCTTGTTTCTTGTTAAAAAAAAAAACATTCCTTGTAATAGAAATAAGGATGAATTAAAATGAAATAAAGATCTCTCTTTACAGAGAGATCTAGGGTCAAAAAGACCCCAAATCTTTCCTTTACCTTTAAAAGCAAAAGATCAAAAGAAAAAAAAATGTTTTGATCTTTTGCTTTAAAAAAGAAAAAAAAAAGATTACTTCCTTCCTAGACGGGAAGTGACATCATGACTTCACTCCAGTCCTCTAAGGCCATAGAGGTGATCAGAGACAATCTCAGGCACACAGGTAAAAACGGTGAGTCCGAGAAACACCGGTGGGAGACGGGGTGGGTGACGTCCCCTCCCACTGCAGCTAATGAGCCACTCAGACTGCTTTCATGAGAAAGCCAGCTTCCGGCTGAAAAAAAACCAAAACACCGGGGTTATAGCTGATAGTTTCAGCCATAGCCCCGGTAAATCATTTGCAAACCACAACGTATACATACGTATTGCAGTCAGCAAGTGGATATAGTATAAGTATTATACCAGGCCAGCTGCACTTAAAGGGGAGTGGGGCTTAGTTAAAGACAAACTGTAATAAAATGATGTTGTCCTTTAACCCTTTTGTGTAGTTTTATGTATTTTTTGTTTATTTATTGTAGGCCTAAAGATTAGTTAAAAACCCTCCAAGACATTATATACAGTGCCTTGAAAAAGTATTCATACCCCTTGAAATTTTCCACATTAAGTCACATTACACCCAAGAACGTAATATATTGGGATTTTATGTAATAGACCAACACAAAGTGGCACATAATTGTGAAGTGGAAGGAAAATGATAAATGGTTTTCATTTAAAAAAAAAAAAAAAATATGTGAAAAGTGTGACGTGCATTGGTATTCAGCCCCCATTACTTTGATACCCCTAACAAAAATCGAATGGAACCAATTGCCTTCAGAAGTCACCTAATTAGTAAATAGAGTCCACCTGTGTGTAATTTAATCTCAGTATAAATACAGCTGTTCTGTGAAGCCCTCAGAGGTTTGTTAGATAATCTTAGTGAACAAACAGCATCATGAAGGCCAAGGAACACACCAGACAGGTCAGGGATAAAGTTGTGTAGAAGTTTAAAGCAGGGTTAGGGTATAAAAAAAATATCCTAAGCATTGAACATCTCATGGGGGACTGTTCAATCCATCATCCGAAAATGGAAAGAGTATGGCACAACATCAAACCTACCAAGACATGGCCGTCCACCTAAACTGACAGGCCGGGCAAGGAGAGCATTCATCAGAGAAGCAGCCAAGAGGCCCATGGTAACTCTGGATGAGCAGCAGAGATCCACAGCTCAGGTAGGAGAATCTGTCCACAGGACAACTAGTAGTCGTGCTCTCCACAAATCTGACCTTTATGGAAGAGTGGAAAGAGGAAAGCCATTGTTGAAAGAAAGCCATAAGAAATCCCATTTGCAGTTTGTGGGGGACACAGCAAGCATGTGAAAGAAGGTGCTCTGGACAGATGAGACCAAAATTGAACTTTTGGCCTAAAAGCAAAACACTATGTGTGGGGGGAAAACTAACACTGCGCACCACCCTGAACACATCATCCCCACTGTGCAGCATAATGTTGTGGGGATGCTTTTCTTCAGCAGGGACAGGGAAGCTGGTCAGAGTTGATAGGAAGATGGATGGAGCCAAACAGAGGCGGCTCTAATTTGGCAGCCGCCTAAGGCCTCGTACTCACAGGGGCCTCACGGCCACCTAATTTGCTTGTGCTCAATCACTGATGTGGACGCCGGCGGCTCCACCGACCCCCGCTGGGACTCTGTGGCCCAGGGGCTGACTGACAAATCAGGTACTGCCTGAGGAATAGCGGCCCAAGCACGGAGCGGCTGCATCCCGGTCCGGTGGCAGCAGGTGCGGGGAGCGGGATAGTAGAGGCCTCTAAGTGGCGGCACCTCCCGGCTCACCTGACCTCTCCGCACCTTCCTCCAGCTGAGCTGCCCAGTGACTGAAGATGAAGGAGTTCTGCCTCCAATCTCCTGATGCCGCCTGGCCGACCAGAGAGAACGTGAGTACCTGTGCAGCCTCCGTGTGTGCCTGGATAGGAGGAGCGGTGGGCGCCTGCATATAGAGGAATTGATCTTTCCATATTCCTCCTGCAGCCGCTGAATGTCTGCAGGAGGGAGAGGAGGAGAAGTGAGCATTCAGCGGCTGCATGGAGGAATATATAAAAAATCACTTCCGCTATATGCAGGCGCCCACCGCTCCTCCTATCTAACTTCTTCTGCGCCCCCCTGCTCTCCGCCCCCTCCCTGTGCTCCCTGGCTCCGGCCCCTGTTCTCCGCCCCCTCCTTGTGCTCCCTGGCTCTGCCCCCTGTTCTCCGGCCCCTCCTTATGCTCCCTGGCTTCCCCCATTATCTCTGGCCCCTCCTTGTGCTCCCTGGCTCCTCCCCCAGTGCTCTCCACCCCCCTGCTCTCCAGCTCCCCCTGCTTTCCACTCCCATTCTTTCTGACTCCCCTCCTCTCAAGCTCCCTCCCCTCCAGCCCCCACCCCTCCTATGCTCTCCATCTTCCCCAGTGCTTTTTGCCCCCACCCCCAGTGATCACCAGCTCCTCCCTGCTCTTTGCCCCCCCAGTACTCTCTGCCCCCACCACCCAGTGCTCTCCAACTCCTCCCTGTTCTTTGCCCCCCTCTCCTGCTCCTGCCAAGTGCTCTCACAGACTGGGACATGGAGCACAGGAGGGTCTGCAGACAGGGACAGGGCTAGGGATCTCTCTCACCCCCTTTCCCACCCCCCCTCTTTCTCACCTCCTGCTATCTCTCTCCCCCCCTCCCCCTTTATGTCACCCTCCTTTCTCTCACTCGTCTCTTTCTCTCTCGCACCACCCTTCTCTCTCTCTCCCTCACCCCCTCTCTTTCTCACCTCCCTCTTTTGTGTCACCCCCAGTCACTCTCACCCCCACTCACCCCTTCCCACCGCTCACTGCCTCCCTCTCACCCCCCCTCTCTCTCCCCCCCCTTTCCCTTGCATGGGAAATTCTTAGAGGGGTGGGTTGCCACCTTGCTGGGTCCCAGATGTTTTATTGGGTGAGGAGGGTGCCCTGGAAGTGGGCATGAGTGGGGTCTCATGTGTAAGTTTCGCCTAAGGCCTCACAAAGCCTAGAGCCGCCTCTGGAGCCAAATACAGGGCAATCTCAGAAGAAAACCTGTTAGAGTCTGCAAAAGACTTGAGACTGGGGCGGAGGTTCACCTTCCAACAGGACAACGACCCTAAACATACAGCCAGAGCTACAATGGAATGGTTTAGATCAAAGCATATTCATGTGTTAGAATAGCCCAGTCACAGTCCAGACCTAAATCCAATTGCGAATCTCTGGCAAGAATTGAAAATTGCTGTTCACAGACACCCTCCATCCAATCTGACAGAGCTTGAGCTATTTTATAAAGAAGAATGGGCAAAAATGTCACTCTCTAGATGTGCAAAGCTGGTAGAGACATCCCCAAAAAGACTTTCAGCTGTAATTGCAGAGAAAGGTGGTTCTACAAAGTATTGACTCCGGGGGGCTGAATACAAATGTACCCCACACTTTTCACATATTTATTTGTAAAATATTTGGAAAATCATTTATCATTTTCCTTCCACTTCACAATTATGTGCCACTTTGTGTTGGTCTATCACATAAAATCCCCAATACAACACATTTACATTTTTTGGTTGTAACACGACAAAATGTGGAAAATTTCAAGGGGTATGAATACTTTTTCAAGGCACTGTATTTTCTGAAAACAGAGACCCTGGAGAATAAAATAGTGGTTGTTCTAATGTTTATGTCACACAATATTTATACAATGGTTTATCAAGTGAAAAATCTGACACTAAAATTCATTTTTAGGGCAATATATATTGCCAATTTTTTTGTGTTTAGGAAAGAGATTCCATCGACTGACATCATCACGCTTGCCAGCAGTCTCACAGGTAGCGGCTTATTTTGAATACATGGAGGAATTTTATATTAACAATTTAGAAAGCCCTGTGTTATCCACACTATTGGAGTGTTTTTCCCATTCCCTGTTGATACCAGTGACTTAATGCGGCACTGGAAGCGGATGAGGCAGATGAGGCGGCTTCGGTAATCCTATATGGGGATTGTACCATACTCCTGTATATACTGATCTCTGTGCTTCGAGGTCCAACCTTCTGGTAAGCCTTGTGCCGCGTACACACGACCGGACTTTACGGCATACTTGGTTCAGCGGACCAGAGTCCCCCAGACAATTCGATCGTGTGTGGGCTCCAGCAGACTTTTTTTCCCCAAAGGTTCGACGGACCTAGAAATGAAACATGTTTCAAATCTTTTCGACGGACTCGAGTCCGGTTGAAAAGTCCGCTATTCTGTATGCCAGTCCGATGGACAAAAACCGACGCTAGGGCAGCTATTGGCTACTGGCTATGAACTTCCTTATTTTAGTCTGGTCGTACGTCATCATGCACAAATCCGTCGGACTTTGGTTGATCGTGTGTAGGCAAGTCCGTTCATTCGGAAAGTCCATCGTAAAGTCCGTCGAAAAGTCCGCGGGACAAAGTCTGCCATAAAGTCCGCTCGTGTGTACGCATTGGATTTACGTACGTTTAAGTTTTGGGTTTGAAGTGGTTTACCAGGGCTATGGCTGTCAGCCATAACTACAGTATTAAATGTTTCAGCCGGCCATCCTCTTTTCACTAAAAGCTATCAGAGTGGCTGATTAGCAGCTGGGTCACATTTAGAAGCCAGATGGTCTCTCCTTCACCAATATAATCTAGGAGGCTGGGAGCGGAGTAATGTCACTTGTGGTTTAGGGAGGATGTAAACAATGTTTTGTTTTTGGAAAGCATCTGATCAGATTT
The DNA here is from genome assembly GCF_042186555.1 of Aquarana catesbeiana. NCBI lineage: Eukaryota > Metazoa > Chordata > Amphibia > Anura > Ranidae > Aquarana > Aquarana catesbeiana. Next base: position 44,853,172 of record NC_133325.1, read on the forward strand.
AACGTAGAGGAGAGATCTAGGGTCCTATAAACCCCAGATGTCTCCATAAAGAGGACCTGCCATATTGTTATCACAAGGGATGTTTATAAAAACAATAAAAGTAATAAAAAAAATAATAAAGGGACAGTGTAAAAATACTTTTTTTAAAAATAAAATTAATAATTTAACATTTTTTTAAAGCACCCCCTGTCCCCTGTAGTGGTGTGCAGACAGGGCTGGTGCTACCACTAGGCAAACAAGGCAGGCGCCTAGGGCGCACTGCTGCCTAGGGCGCCCAGCCACTGGTGTTTCTACTCTCTTCTCTCTGCAGCAAGCAGCTAAGTCTCAGCATCAGCAGGCAGCCACTGCTCCATTCGCACATAGTGTCAGAGGTGTAGTGATGGCGGAGGACTGTGTCTGTGTCCCGACTCCGAATGAATGGAAGCAAGCAAACATTCATTGATGGGCACTGGTAGGCTGCATTTGATTGGCGATGGTGAGGCTGCATTTGATGGGCATTGGTAGGCTGCATTGATGGGCGCTGGTGAGGCTGCATTGATGGGCGCTGGTGAGGCTGCATTGATGGGCACTGGAGAGGCTGCATTTGATGGGTGCTGGTGAGGCTGCATTTGATGGGCGCTGGTGAAGCTGCATTGATGTGCATTGGTGAGGCTACTTTTGATGGGCACTGGTGAGGATGCATTGATGGGCGCTGGTAGGCTGTACTGATGGGCGCTGGTGAGGCTGCATTTGATGGGCGCTGGTGAGGCTGCATGGTGAGGCTGCATTGATGGGCACTGGAGAGGCTGCATTTGATGGGTGCTGGTGAGGCTGCATTTGATGGGCGCTGGTGAAGCTGCATTGATGTGCATTGGTGAGGCTACTTTTGATGGGCACTGGTGAGGATGCATTGATGGGCGCTGGTAGGCTGTACTGATGGGCGCTGGTGAGGCTGCATTTGATGGGCGCTGGTGAGGCTGCATTGATGGGCACTGGTAATCTGCACTAATGGGCGCTGGTGAGTCTGCATTGATGGGTGCTGGAGAGGCTGCATTGATGGGCGCTGGTAGGCTGCATTGATGGGTGCTGGTGAGGCTGCATTTGATGGGTGCTGGTGAGGCTGCATTGATGGGCACTGGTGAGGCTGCATTTGAAGGGTGCTGGTGAAGCTGAATTGATGGGTGCTGGTGAGGCTGCATTTGATGGGTGCTGGTGAGGCTGCATTTGAAGGGTGCTGGTGAGGCTGCATTGATGGGCACTGGTGAGGCTGCATTGATGGGTCCTGGTAGGCTGCACTGATGACCGCTGGTAAACTGTACTGATGGGCACTGGTGAGGCTGCATTTGATGGGTGTTTCATTAAAAAAGTTAGTTTGGGCAGGGCAAAGGGGGTGGAGTCAGGGGGGTAGCCAAGGGGGCAGCAATATGAGGTTTTGCCTAGGCTGCCAAAAATCCTTGCACCAGCCCTGTGTGCAGAGGTGAATGTACTACACATGGGAGGCATCACTGCAAACGTTAGAGCAAGAGCAATAAAACTAAGCACTAGATTTCCTCTGTAACTCTAAACTGGTAACCTGTAAAAAAAAATGTAAACGTCACTGAGATTTTCATGTACCTTAGTTTGTCGCCATTCCTCAAACGTGTGACATTTTAAAGTGTGACATATTAGGTATCTATTTACTTGGCATAACAACATCTTTTATATTTGACCAAAAAAATTAGTTATAAATCATGATTTTTTTTTGCAATAAATTTTTTAAAGTGTATCTTTTCCAAAAAAAAATTGTGTTTGAAAAAACGCTGTGCAAATACCGTGTGATATTAAAAATTGCAATGACCGCCATTATATTCCTTAGGGTCTCTGCTTAAAAAAAATGTTCTTAATGTTTGGGGGTGCTAAGTAATTTTCTAGCAAAAAATACTGATTTTAAGTTGTAAACAAAAAGTGACAGAGGAAGGCCTGCTGGTGGCGTTTGGTTTGACATTCACTGAAGTCTCACTTATGCTGCGGAAATTCTGGCGAAGAAGAAGAAGTGAAGTGACGCATGTAGCACCTTGGGTTCTTTTATTTAGAACAGCACATTGGAAGATTCTGTTAAAAATGGTTGTTGAAGAATCTCACTACTAGCACTGCAGTTTATATGTACATTATGCTGAGAAGTCTTTTATTACTATTATTTGGATTTATATAGCGCCAACAGTTTTATACAGTAGACATGTGCACTGCCGAAAAATTTGTTTGTTATAGTTTTCGTTTCATTCGTTTTTTTTTTTCTTTTTTCGTTTTGCAGGTCATTCGTTATGATCGCAATTCGTAGAAAATTGCAATTAGAAAATTCAAAAATTTGTAAATTCGAACAATTTATATATTTGTAAATTCAAAATTTTGTAAATTCGAAAATTCGTAATTTTGGAAATGTAAAAATCCGAAAATAAGAAAAACAATCCAAAAGTTTGAAAGAATGAAAATCAGAAAATTCTAAAGAATAACTAACAATACCTAATTATTAAATTATACGTATTGTAATTTCCTTTTAAATTTGGCTGTTAGTGAGCGTTATGAATATGAATTTATCTGAAGTTACGAATTATTCAAAATAACGAATGTCGCATCTAAGCAGATGGAACGGAACAAATGAATAATAAATAATAATAAAAAGTTCTTCTTATTATAATTATTGTTATTTATTATTACTAATTCATTACGTTCCATTTGTTTATATACGGCATTTGTTATTTCGGATAATTCGTAACTCGGGATAAATTCTTAACGTTCACTAACAGCCAAATTTGAAAGGAAATTCCAATACCTATAATTTAATAGTTAGTAATAGTTAAGTTATTATTAGTTATTATTTCAGATTTTCAAATTTTTGGGTTTTCGAATTTCCGAATTTACGAATTTTCAAATTTAAGAATATTTGCAAAAATTTGTTAAATGGGTTTTCGTTAATTTGGATATTTCCGAATTAACTAATTTGTCGAAATTCAATAAAAAACAAATTCTGAACTAAACTATTTGCACACGTCTATTGAGCTATGTTGGTCAGCTTTTCCCAGCGCTGTTCCAATGCAAAGCCAGGGAAGGCAAAGGTAGGAAATTCCAATACCTATAATTTAATAGTTAGTTATTATTAGTTAGTTAGTTATTCTTTAAAATTTTTGGATTTTCTTTCTTATTTTCAGTTTTCTTTTTAATTTTTGAACTTACAAATTTTTGAGGCTATAATTTAATTTTGTTATTTCAGATTTTAGAATTTTTGGATTTTCGAATTTACAAATTTCCGAGTTTACGAATTCTCGAAATTACAAATTTACAAATATTTGGAAAAAAAAAACATTAAACGGGTTTTCGTTAACTCGGATGTTTCCGAATCAACGAATTTGTCAAAATTCATTTAAAAGACGGATTGGGAAACGAAACGAATTGCACATGTCTATTACACAGCGCTTTACAATATTAGTAGCAACAGTAGTAACAGTACAGTTACAATACAATTCAATACAAGAGGAATCAGAGGGCCTTGCTCGTTAGAGCTTACAATCTAAAAGTCTTTCTGCTGGCTGCTGGTTGCATGATTTTTTTTTGTTGTGGGTTTATATAAATTATTCTATGTAAGTGTCATTACATTTTATTTTATGGATAATGTGGTTTTATTTTGATTTTTTTTTTTTTTTAAAAGCAACTTTTTTCTCCTTTGTACTTTTATTATTGTAAAAGTATAACATTTTGCAGAAAATTATAAATTAATTAAAAAAAAAAGAATAAAATAAAATGCCCGTCCATTGTTTAGCTTATGAATGGGTCTTCTTCTGAAGGGTACGGCTTGGCGCATTTCCTGGCCATCATTTGGGCTTTATTCGTATTGCTCTTTGGCCGCGCCAAACCCAGCAGAACACTTCCTGTGCCTGTCCTGTGTGTGTGGTCTGACGCCTCGCCTTCTCCTCTCAGACACTTCACAGCTCCAAGGTCGAGCAGGTCATCGGAATGCTAATAGGAAGCCTGATTGATGAGCCGGTGTCACCCAGAAGAATGGGATACTTAATTAATGACTTCTGCTCGGTTTAAGAGCAAGGCTCCCCCTCGCTGCAGAATTCCCCCTGTAATCCCAACTTTCCCCCAACATAATGGGGAACTTCAAAGCCACACATGGTCAGGTTTTTTTTTATATCCCGGGGGGGGGGGGGGGGGGGGGGGCTGGTTCACCGCCATTCCGCTTACTTTGTTTACAAGGGTGGCCAGGCTCTGCTCCAAGGTTAAAAAATAAAAGGTTGTATTGTTTGGAGGGAAAATGGTGATTTTTTTTTTTACAAGTTATTCTTTCTGTGGGCTGCAGTTATTGGGGCTTATTTACACCACACCGGGTGTGTTAATGCGCGCAATAAGGCATGCACTGCTGTACATTGTGAATACACGCTGATGTGCGCTGCATTTTTAAAATGCATGGCAGTACTTTATTTTACTTTCCCAGCTTTTATATCATTCTTAGCGCTTATTCACACCAGCTGTATTAGGTTGCGTTGGACAACATTGCCCAACATACTCCCAGCGCAATAACATAACAAGGAATTTTGCTATATGTGTTATGGCGTCGGGTCATACTAATGCAATGCACTGCAGCACATGGGAAGAATTCTAATAAAAAATAACTAATGCGCAAACCAAATGTGTATGAGTCAATGAGTGGCTGCCGACATGAACATTGATAAAAATATAAATGTAAATAATGTGGCGCTTACTGAGTATAAAGTGCGAAAACTTTCAAAGTGACAGTGCAATGATAAAATGACAATGCAGCAATCAATACTACAATAGAGGATAATAATTCCAAAAACGTGATCCAAAATGTCAACAAAAATCCAAAAAGACGAAAAAAGTTCATAAAGCGCTTGTGCAAAAAAAAAACCAATCCGAATCAAATTGTGAAATCAATGTCAAAATTCAGTTCATAAAATGATATGCTTCCACCATCCATAGTACACCAATGATGTGCCCCAGCCTCTCACCTCAGTTTAAGACCCCTACAGGTCTAGTAGTGTTTCTGTTATAAATATCTCTAGTGGAGGCTGGTGCTCAAAATTTTTGAGGGGGGGGGGGGGGCGCAAAAAAATTTAGAAAAAAATCATCAATTGCTGCCCCTGTGCCCTCAAATGCTGCCACTGTATCATCAAACGCTGCCACTGTGCCATCAAACGCTGCCACTGTGCCCATTATACGCTGCCACTGTGCCAAACGCTGCCACTGTGCCATCAAATGCTGCCACTGTGCCCATCAAACGCAGCCACAGTGCCAAACGCTGCCACTGTGCCCATCAAACGCTGCCACTGTGCCCATCAAACGCTGTCAGTGTGCCCATCAAAGGCTGCCAGTGTGCCCATCATATGCTGCCAGTGTACCCATCAAATGTTGCCAGTGTGCCCATTAAATACTGCCGGTGTGCCCTTGAATGCCCCCAATGTGACCCCCGCCCGCTCGCTGTCTGCCCGTCACTTACCCTGTCTTGGTGGGGCAGCAGGTTACGGAGACGAGCGGGGTCCTTCCTCATCTCCCATCCTCTCCTCCATCGTGCGTCTCCTGCCGTCCTCATCTCCCATCCTCTCCTCCTGATAGGCGTCCAATAGCGGCGCCTGTTGTTTTAGCCAAGCAGGTGACAGATAACAGACCTGAGCACCTGATTGGCGAAGAGAAGGTTTAGTGTTAGGAAAGTGAATATTCATTCGCTTTTCTAACACATCAGCTGCTCGCAGGTCACCTTTTTTGACGCCTATTAGAGCCTATGGCCCCGCCGCTGTAATTCAGGCTCCCTGCACCCGAAAAGGGGCCGGGCGCCTAAATAGGGGATGGCAGCGGCGGCCATAGATAGATTCATGCAATGCTGTTCATTGTATACCATTACATCCTGTGGCAGAGGATCGTAAGGGTTTTGTTTCAATCAAGTCTGTGGCAGAGACTTTTGTTTGTGCTGCGTACTGGCTGCTAGGTTGGTGAGAGAAACCTATCCAAAAGATTCAACTCTACAGAGCGAGTATATTCAGCTACAAGTTTTCAATCCCTAATGCTACACAAAGGACATTAAGAAAAGGTATTTGAGCTTCCCTGTAGCTTTCCTTCTACCTCTTTCCTGCTACTTCCTTCAATTTACGTTCATTAAAGCATTGGAAAAGATATTCAAGTGTCCGGTGCCTACATTGTTTATGGTAAACTCAACGGTACCCTAGACCCGGTTCTGGTGAAATAAAGGTAAAGAAGATGACGGTAACAGTCCGCTTAAACCAGCAGCTCCACCGTGAGTTAGTGCTACAGTAGTGTAGGTAAATTTAGGCTTGGCTGGAAGGCAAACCTGTGTTTTGAATCAGTGACATCAGGCAGCACCTCTGGTACTTCCCCCTACTTGCTGGAACTTTGGAGAAACATCCTGAAGAATGGGAGGGAGGTTAGGAGGAGCTGCCTGGAGTATTGATGAGGGCCCCAACCAATCCCCGGCCAAATGGGCTGGCAGGGGGAGGGCACCTCTTAAATACTCTGGGTCAGCCCAGTAGGGACAGTGTGGGATTCGGATGGAAGCTGGGGAGTGCTGGGGAGGCTGTCGGAGGCCCTTGAGGGTAGTCCCCTAGTCTGGGTGGGGAGGTGACCTCAGGCCTGGGGCCCAGGTGCTGGAGGGATCCTCTGAAAACACAAAGAGGAGTCCTGTGGAGAGGTACGGGAGCAAGAGTGAGGACAGAAGGAGTCAGTGAGCACATCTGGGAGATCTCCAGGGAGAAGACAGCCAGGTGACTGGAGAGTGAGCAGTCTGGGAGAACGGAGAGACAGCCTGAGAGGACTGGTGAGTGGCAGTCTAGGACGGCTGGAGAGTCAGTTTGGGAGGACTGTGGAAGAGTAGCCAGGAGGGCTAGTGAAAGGGGCAGCTGCAGCCAAGTGGACTGGCAGTGCCTGAAGAGGGGGTGCTAGGATCAATAGCCACAGGAAGGTAGCTGGACACTGGGACTTTTTTTCTACACACCAAAGGGGCCTGCCTGGAAAGGGCTTTTGTTTTGCTGAATCTGGCTGAGTGCATTGTTAGATCCCCCGGACAGTGTTCCAGTTAGGCCCGAGTGTCTCTGGAAGCAAGGTATGTGTTGGAGGAAGAGGAGTGTATACAGAGAATGCATATAGTTGAAGTGTCCCTGAAGAGACTTTGTTCCAGTTAAGTGGGCATCCCATAATACCCCTATCCCCATCCAAGTTATTAACCCCTAAATAAAATAAAAAAAACAAAGCTGCATGGACTGTTTCCTGTCTCAGTGAACCTGTGGAAAATGTGGTTTGCCTGGCTGTGCAGGGTGGGGGATCCCTATTCACCAGCGGCTCCTATGGGGGTAGCGCTTCATATGGATGAAATGTTAGATCTACATCACTTTTGGCTCTGCCCCACCCTGGCTGCTATATTATTAGGCTATCTGCAGCTTCTGCACACAGCCTGGTGATGTCTATTGTCAGTGTGCAGGAGTATATGTCCTGATTATCATCAGCAGAGGTAAGTATAGCATTTAGCTCATGAGACTGCCAGGCTGCTCTTCACTGTGCTAGGTAACATCATTTTCTTAGGCTCCTCCACTGTAGGCACTGTGAACAGCACCATGGACAGGAGTGATAAGCTGCTGACATTGGATTAAAAATGGCGACACAAAGCACCAGGTGGGGTTCTTAAGCTGGAAAAATGGTGGCCTCATCGGTGAAACTACAAAATGAGGTTAATAGGATAATGGTAAAAGGTGTGAAACAATATGGAGACAGGGGGATGGGGCTATTTCTTGACTCTCAATATGTATAATGGTGTAGCGACCTCCTGAACCTCTAGGGGCCTCATGGTGACCTCAAGAGTTAGGGAGAGCTGACATCCTTGCTTGTAGAGTGGGTTAACAGGCATGGTGGGTGTAATGCAAGATGAAATGATGGGCGCCAGTCACTTTTTGAATGCGAACAAGAGATTTATTGTCTCTTAACAAGAACTGTGGGAGAGTGGGTTATAGGGCCAGGACACCCTTAGGTAGATGTAATGTTAATTGGCAGACTCCAAGACACTATAGGTAGACAGCTATACAGGGAAAGGACTCCAGCCGGATGCCATATCTGTATAGGTAGGACCGCTGTCTCCTATGGCAACTGAACTTGTAACAGTCACTAAACATAACTCTTGGTAACACAGAATAGTTCTTGTCTTATCTCACCGTATCCCACTGTAGGTCTTCACTCACTGAGCTCCCAGTCTCTCACTAGACTTCCAGATCCCAGTCGTCACGGGATCTCCTGAGCTCTTCCACAGCTAACCCGCTGTATTCTCCTCAAGTGTCACCCCCACTAACCCGCTGGGTCCCTGGCTTGGCACTCGCTGAAGCTTTCCCACTTCTTCACTGTCCCTGGCTGGTGAGGAGACTGCTCTGGTACTTAATCAAGCTTACGCACAGTAGTCTCCGGTAATAAGGTGGATGGTCCCTTAGAGGCGACTGTTTCCCCTTTACCTCTGACCACAACTGGTTCCCCGTCCTGAACCTTCGCAACTCAGTTGGACTCCAATCCTGCAGTCCCAACCCTACGCTGCTTCTCCTGCTCCTGGATAGGCCTCAGGCAGCCTAGCAGCCAGGTGTCCCCGGGATAGGCCTCTGTCTTCCGACCTAGAAACCCGGGGTGACACATGTCCACCCAGACAGCCGTCCAGGTAGGCACAGAACGCAGATCACCTGACACCATCCAAATAAATAGGCTCTCCCAGCAGGCCAAGGGACTAAAGAAACCCCTGCCAATTGTCTGAGACACCCCATTAATCCATAATCTGACCTTGCTATGCCCTTGTCAATCCAATGCCACCATCCACAGTGTCACCTAGTAGTGACAGAAGAGAAAAGGGGCAGCAATTCCAGAATTAGAGAGGAATCAGTGGATCTTCTAACAATTAGCCAGCATAATTACTACCTGGCAAACTAAATTTGTTACCAACTCTGCCTAAACACCAGGGTGCTACATAGGTTTAGGTTGAGAGCTCAGATAAGTTGGAGTTAGGGACCACACTTGCAGAGGTGCCATGAAGTGGTAGTTTGGCTTTACATGTATATCCAAATGCATGCAGCAAAACCCTCTGTTTTTAAACTAAACTTTGAAATCTGGATTAAGTGGTAGAGAATTTTTGTGTAGTGCTATTAGTAATGATCTTCAATAAATATTGATCTTTATTTAGTGAACAGCTACATTGTGAATGCCCTAAACCCACTGACCTGGCAATAAAGTTCCAGGAACATTCATCTCAGGTAGTAATTATTTCTTACAGATGGAACATGGAATGGGAACAATTCACTTCAAGATTAACTTGAATTGTCTATTGCACTAGTCCAGTGAGTGGATCTCCAAACTCCCCCAAGATTTTATCCGGCTCACAGGTAAGGTCAGTGGCATTTTCTCAGATGATACCAGTAGACCACTTCCTCTACTTACTGTGGCTGAATAGGTCATACACTTTTTGTGCGGTTCTACCACCACTTTATCCTGCAGGACTTGCTCACTCCCTACTGAATCCACGAGTAACACCTCTACCTTTGCTTATCATTGTAATTTGTTTAGGGTGTATGCCGCTGTAGCACCCTCATAGAGTAGTGTGAGTTATTAGGTAAATTTAGTTGGCTCCTATGTAATTAGTGGAGCAAGGGTTGATTGTTTAAGGGCTCCTCAGTGTCTCACAGGCTGCTGCTCCGATTATTTCCCCCTGTAATCTAGAGGATTGTAGAACTATAGTGGGAGGAAGAACAGAGTAAGCAGCCTGAATATTTATGGGTCTCCAGCCAATCCCTGGGGAGATGTGCCAAGTAGGTGGGTGGAAAGCCCATAAATAGCCTGAGGCTTGAGGCAAGGGCAGAGAGTTCCTGGGTACAGTCCTGCTGGAGGAGACCCCTGTGATTAAATGCATAGATTGAGGATTAAGGTTAACAGAGGCTGCCAATAGTCTCCACTTAAAACTCCCTCCAACCTGCACCCAGACTCTGCAAGGGGGGATTCTGATGGAAACACTGACCCTGATGGAAGGAGGACTATGCTTGGGACCCTGATGTAAAGGGTGACTCTATCTAATGGGAACCCTTATATAAGAGGGGACTCTGATGGGGATTCTGATGTAAAATGGCTCTGATGTAAAAGGGAATCTAACGGGGACACTGATGTAAGGGGGAACTTCTGTATGATATAAAGGGTGGCTCTGATGAGGACTTTGACATAAGGTGGGAATCTAATGGGGGGCTCTGATGTGGGGGGAGGTTATATATATTTTTTTTTTGGCCCGCCAATAATTTGTAAAATATACAATGTGGCCTTGCAGAGGAAAGAAATTTGCACAATTCCCCCATCAAGGGATAGTGCTGACAGGTAAACCCCCCGGGGAAGCCATCCTCCCTGGGCCCAGGAGAAGATAGTGATAGAATATGGCAGGCTGGTTGTACCCAAGTGGATTGATTGATCAACTTGGTACATTCAGTTTGTCCATTAACGGTTCTAATTAAAGATTCAAACCATGTATGGCCGAACTTAGAGCCAGGAGAGACTGACTTAGCCACCTGTGGCTTGAATCTTGGCTGATTCAGCAGAACTTGGCTGAAATTTGAGCCGGGCATGGATGGCTTAGGTCTATAGAGATTGAGGTCAAAGTTTAGAAGTGGGATAATTGATTCAGAAATAAGAAGTAACACAATCCTCACCTCAAATGAGAGTCTTTTTGAAATGCCCATATACCGAATACGCAAAGAAATACAACCATTAATGAAATAAAATAGAAAATAAAATATTTTTCTTGACACACTTGAAAAGTTATGGATGGTAATGGTTATTGTAAAAAGTATACATTCATAATAATCTGAGTTTGAGGCCTTGTTCACACTTGCAGTGACCATATTTGGTCAATAACATTGATTTCTTCAGTTCTAATGAGTGTCAGAAAGATACCCCAGCATTATTATGGACACAGGTCGCACAAACACCTTAATCAAATCACCATGGAAGGGCAGATGTTATTGTTCAAGGAGGAATGTGTTTAATTTCTGGAATCACCCTGTTCTAGTTACATAGTCCCATCATTGATGTCAAGAAGACTTTACAGGCGTTAATCTTTCGATTTACATGGTGTGAATTGTTGTCCAAAGCCAGGTTTGGGATGGTAAACTGGAATTATATGTAGAAGATGGATGCTTTTACACATACAATGCTATATTAACATATCCAACACATACGGTATATCCAAGATACTTTCCCCTCAACCTGAGGTATTTTAGTAAATGTTCTAATACCTGTGATTGTATCGGTTCCTTTCCTAATAGATTTAGGGAAGCATGTAAAAAACAGCCCACAATACCTAATCACTAATTCCTTTATAGGTAGGCTTTTCACCTTGTTTGTGAGTTTTTTTTCTTGTAGAAATGTATAGGGTCTTCTTGTAATTTGATGTAGAGTGTAGAGTGTAGTGCAGCCTTTTCCAATCTTTTTACCTAGAGGAACCCCCAAAATAAATTTTTACATCGCAGGGAACCCCTGATAAAACCAATTTATAGGGGGGGGGCAGTGTGAAAAATGACCCTTACATTGGTGGTGAGTGGAAAGAATGCCCACCTTACCATAGTGGTCAGAATGCCAACCTTACAGACAGATGAAAAGAGCTTTAGAGTATCTTGCAGCTGGCTCTGTCCAGTGGCGTGGCCCCAAAACTATGCAAGCACCTTTGAATGAGAGGTCAATAACCATTAAATAGGAGGTCTCTCGATCAGCTCAAAGAACCCCAAATAACCTCTGGAGGAACACTATGGTTCCATGGAACCCTAGTTGAAAAAATGGCTGGCGTAGTGTTGTCACACCTACACCAACGCAGGTGGTCAGATACTATAACTGGCTACTGTGTTCTTCGCCTATAGCAGCCCCCTTTCCCATAAGGCAAGCAGGCCTACTGGTACATGGTTGCCCCCAGGTCTTATACACAATTCTATAGTGCCTGGCCACCACGCCAGAGCAGGTGAAAACTGAGCAAAACAAAATCACTTGCGGCTGGCAGACAGGTAGAGTGGTTCTATGACAGTCCAGATACAAGGCAGTCTGAGTTGAGGAAATAGTCCAATATCCGGTCCAAGGTCATACACCGGGAAATCCAAATCCAAACTAGCAGAGCAGACCAGACAGACAGGGAGCATGATCGGGAATTAAACACGTATCGCTCTCTATCACAAGCATGAGACTGAAGGTTTGGCTCGCTTATAATCCTTGGATGTGGACAAAGAGACAGGGAGAATGCCATAGCCAAAACCAGAATGCTGGAATGACTAGATGCTCCTAACAAGTGTTTTATACAGTAGCTGCCTGTGTGCTTCCTGTAAATAGTCAGTGGTGTTCATTATACAACATATATAAATGGCACATTCTTTGTCTGCAGGCTTTACGATAATCTGCTTGTTTCTTTCAAGGAACTGATAGCTGAATGTTCCTGTAGCTGCCTTTCTTAGCTTTGCAGAATTTTGTTTATGACTCTTTGCCTGAAGTTCTCAATTAATTTGTCAGATTGGGAATATTTCCAGGTCTAAGGGTCCAAGTGGAGGTTTTTTTCTACATTGTAACATCACGTTGTACTCTGTTATTCTGTGCAGTAACATGTTGCTTTACTTAATGATTGAACTTTTGCACATCTCAACTTTTTTTTTTTTTGACAGGTTGCTTTTAAAGGTCATTAAATGACACGTCTTTGGTAGGGATGAGCTTCGCGTTCGAGTCTAACCCATGTTCGACTCAAACATCGGCTGTTCGATCGTTCGCCGAATTGCGAACGTTATGGGTCGTTCGCGTCAAATTCGTGTGGCATGTCACGGCCCATAATTCACTGCGGCATCGCAGTGCATTGCTGGCTGATGATTGGCCAAGCATGCACTATGACCCGCATGCTTGGCCAATCACAGCGCCGTCAGTAGAGAGAGCTGTAATTGGTCAAAGCCAGGGTGGCTTTGGCCAATTATGGCTCAGGGGGTTTAGAACACGCCCCACACTATATAAGGCCGCCTGCAGGGCGGCCCTGTGTAGTGCGTTCCGGCGTGCTGAGAGATAGAGAGAGAGAGAGACAGTGTCATTTCATTTGAGTTAGCTAGATTAGGCAGGACAGTCAGCGAGTTAGCTGCACTTACAGTGTATTGTGTATATATATGCATCCCAGGTGTTGCATATATATATATATATATATATATATATATATACATTGTATTCAGTTTAGCTAGATCCGTTCCTGTTATCTTCCTACTGACAGGCAGGCTTGTCTTGTTACAGTATTTACAGCTACCTGAAGAAAATTGCCAGTGTTCTTTTGATCCTATTAGTACCACAGTCAGGCAGCTAGACTTATTTACAGTTAGTGTAGTGCGTCCTTCTCACAGTGTTCAGTTAAAGCTACAAGTTAGTTTAGTGTGACCTCTGCACAGTGTTCAGCTAAAACTACAAGTTAGGGTAGTGTGTCCTCCTCACAGTGTTCAGCTAAAGCTACAAGTTAGTTTAGTGTGACCTCTGCACAGTGTTCAGCTAAAACTACAAGTTGGTGTAGTGTGTCCTCCTCACAGTGTTCAGCAAAAACTACAAGTTAGTGTAGTGCGACCTCTGCACAGTGTTCAGCTAAAGCTACAAGTTAGTGTCGTGCGTCCTCCTCACAGTGTTCAGCTAAAACTACAAGTTAGTGTAGTGAGACCTCTGCACAGTGTTCAGCTAAAGCTACAAGTTAGTGTAGTGCGTCCTGCTCACAGTGTTCAGCTAAAGCTACAAGTTAGTTTAGTGTGACCTCTGCACAGTGTTCAGCTAAAGCTACAAGTTAGGGTAGTGCGTCCTCCTCACAGTGTTCAGCTAAAGCTACAAGTTAGTGTAGTGCGTCCTCCTCTAAAGCTACAAGTTAGGGTAGTGCGTCCTCCTCACAGTGTTCAGCTAAAGCTACAAGTTGGTGTAGTGTGTCCTCCTCACAGTGTTCAGCGAAAACTACAAGTTAGTGTAGTGCAACCTCTGCACAGTGTTCAGCTAAAGCTACAAGTTATTGTAGTGCGTCCTCCTCACAGTGTTCAGCTAAAACTACAAGTTAGTGTAGTGAGACCTCTGCACAGTGTTCAGCTAAAACTACAAGTTAGTGTAGTGCGACCTCTGCACAGTGTTCAGCTAAAGCTACAAGTTAGTGTAGTGCATCCTCCTCACAGTGTTCAGCTAAACCTACAAGTTATTTTTTTGCAAGCTCTGCACAGTGTTCAGCTAAAGTTACCTGTAGAAGGTTGATGTTGTTTTCCTGATCCTATCACTACCGCAGGCAGCTAAATAAGCTACAAGTTATTTTTTGGCGAGCTCTGCACAGTGTTCACCTAAAGCTACCTGTAGAAGGTTTGTGGTGTTTTCCTGATCCTATCACTACCGCAGGCAGCTAAATAAGCTACAAGTTAGTGTAGTGCAAGCTCTGCACAGTGTTCACCTAAAGCTACCTGTAGAAGGTTGGTGGGATTTTCCTGATCCTATCACTAACGCAGGCAGCTAAATAAGCTACAAGTTATTTTTTGTCGAGCTCTGCACAGTGTTCACCTAAAGCTACCTGTAGAAGGTTGGTGGTGTTTTCCTGATCCTATCACTACCGCAGGCAGCTAAATAAGCTACAAGTCAGTGTAGTGCAAGCCCCCTCCTCTTCTTCTTCCTCCATGGCTTCTTCCTGTGCTTTGTCCTCGGAACCAGCGGTGCCTTGTAGGCGTTCAAGGGGCTACACATGTACGCAGGCCAAAAGATGCCATGCGGTGCTTGAGCTGGTGTGCTTGGGGGACAGGAGCCACACTGGGGCAGAGGTTCTGTCAGCTCTGCAGGGGCAGGTTCAGAGGTGGTTGACGCCACGCCAACTTAAGGCAGGAATGGTGGTTTGCGACAATGGCACCAACTTCCTCTCTGCCCTCCGACAGGGACAAATGACCCATGTGCCCTGTTTGGCTCACGTCCTTAACTTGGTGGTGCAGCGGTTCTTGGGCAGGTACCCGGGCTTACAGAATGTCCTGAGGCAGGCCAGGAAAGTCTGTGTGCATTTCCGCTGGTCATATAATGCCAGTGCTCGGCTGGCGGACCTCCAAAAGGAGTTTAACCTGCCCAAGAACCGCTTAATCTGTGACATGCCGACCAAGTGGAACTCAACGTTGGCCATGCTGCAGCAGCTGCACACGCAGCAGAGGGCCATCAATGAGTACCTGTGCGACTATGGCACCAGGACAGGGTCAGGGGAGCTTGGTTTTTTTTCCCCACGCCAGTGGGCCATGATCAGGGATGCATGCACTGACCTGTGACCATTTGAGGAGGCCACGAGGATCGTGAGCAGTGACAGTGCATGCATGAGTGACACTGTCCCCCTTGTCCACCTGTTGGAGCACACGCTGCATGGAATAATGGACAGGGCACTTGAGGCAGAACAGAGGCAGGAAGAGGAGGACTTCCTTAGCTCTCAAGGCCCCCTTTATCCAGACAGTGTTCCTGCGTGCCCGCCGATCACACAGGAAGAGGACGAGGAGGATTGTGTCAGTATGGAGGTGGAGCCTGGCACTCAGCATCAGCAGCAGTCTTTAAGGGATCAGTCCCAAGAAACACATGGACTTGTACGTGACTGGGAGGAGGTGGCTGCGGACCATGTCGTCCTTAGTGACCCAGAGGACTCCGGACCGAATGCCTCAGAAAACCTATGCTGCATGGCCTCCCTGATCCTGCAAAGCCTGCGTCTGTTTATGACCCGCATGCTTGGCCAATCACAGCGCCGCCTTAACAGAGAGCCATAATTGGCCAAAGCCAAGGAGGCTTTGGCCAATTATGGCTCAGGGGATTTAGTACACGCCCCACACTATATAAGGCCGCCTGCACGGCGGCCCTGTGCAGTGTGTTCCGGTGTGCTGAGAGAGAGAGACAGTGTCATTTCATTTGAGTTAGCTAGATTAGGCAGGACAGTCAGTCAGTTAGCTGCACTTAAAGTGTATTGTGTATATATATGCATCCCAGGTGTTGCATATATATATATATATATATATACACTGTATTCAGTTTAGCTAGATCCATTCCTGTTATCTTCTAGACTATTTACATTTAGTGCAGTGCGTCCTGCTCACAGTGTTCAGCTAGATCCGTTCCTGTTATATTCCTACTGACAGGCAGGCTTGTCTTGTTACAGCATTTTGAAGAAAATTACTGGTGTTCTTTTGATCCTATTAGTACCACAGTCAGGCAGCTAGACTATTTACATTTAGTGCAGTGCGTCCTGCTCACAGTGTTCAGCTATCTGTTATCTTCTTACTGACAGGCAGGCTTGTCTTGTTACAGTATTTTAAAGAAAATTACTGGTGTTCTTTTGATCCTATTAGTACCACAGTCAGGCAGCTAGACTATTTACAGTTAGTGCAGTGCGTCCTGCCCACAGTGTTCTGCTAAACCTACAAGTAAGTGGGGTGCGTCCTGCTCACAGTGTTCAGCTAAACCTACAAGTTAGTGGGGTGCGTCCACCTCACAGTGTTCAGCTAAACCTACAAGCTAGTGGGGTGCGTCCTGCTCACAGTGTTCAGCTAGATCCGTTTCTGTTATCTTCTTACTGACAGGCAGGCTTGTCTTGTTACAGTAAATACAGCTACCTGAAGAAAATTGCTGGTGTTCTTTTGATCCTATTAGTACCACAGTCAGGCAGCTAGACTATTTACAGTTAGTGCAGTGCGTCCTGCTCACAGTGTTCTGCTAAACCTACAAGTTAGTGGGGTGCGTCCTGCTCACAGTGTTCAGCTAAACCTACAAGTTAGTGGGGTGCGTCCACCTCACAGTGTTCAGCTAAACCTACAAGCTAGTGGGGTGCGTCCTGCTCACAGTGTTCAGCTAGATCCGTTTCTGTTATCTTCTTACTGACAGGCAGGCTTGTCTTGTTACAGTAAATACAGCTACCTGAAGAAAATTGCTGGTGTCCTTTTGATCCTATTAGTACCACAGTCAGGCAGCTAGACTATTTACAGTTAGTGCAGTGCGTCCTGCTCACAGTGTTCTGCTAAACCTACAAGTTAGTGGGGTGCGTCCTGCTCACAGTGTTCAGCTAAACCTACAAGTTAGTGGGGTGCGTCCACCTCACAGTGTTCAGCTAAACCTACAAGCTAGTGGGGTGCGTCCTGCTCACAGTGTTCAGCTAGATCCGTTCCTGTTATCTTCTTACTGACAGGCAGGCTTGTCTTGTTACAGTAAATACAGCTACCTGAAGAAAATTGCTGGTGTTCTTTTGATCCTATTAGTACCACAGTCAGGCAGCTAGACTATTTACAGTTAGTGCAGTGCGTCCTGCTCACAGTGTTCTGCTAAACCTACAAGTTAGTGGGGTGCGTCCTGCTCACAGTGTTCAGCTAAACCTACAAGTTAGTGGGGTGCGTCCACCTCACAGTGTTCAGCTAAACCTACAAGCTAGTGGGGTGCGTCCTGCTCACAGTGTTCAGCTAGATCCGTTTCTGTTATCTTCTTACTGACAGGCAGGCTTGTCTTGTTACAGTAAATACAGCTACCTGAAGAAAATTGCTGGTGTTCTTTTGATCCTATTAGTACCACAGTCAGGCAGCTAGACTATTTACAGTTAGTGCAGTGCGTCCTGCTCACAGTGTTCTGCTAAACCTACAAGTTAGTGGGGTGCGTCCACCTCACAGTGTTCAGCTAAAGCTACCTGTAGAAGGTTGGTGGTGTTCTCATACTACAGGCAGGCAGTTGATTTTGCTAGCTGCAGTATCAGTATATATATATATATATATATATATATATATATATATATATATATATCCCAGCTTAGTGCAGCTACAGGCCATTAGTATGTCTGGAAGGCCAAGAAGGAGAGGCAGACAGTCACAAGCCAATAAGAGAGGGCAAGCAGGCTCTGTGTCTAGTGCTGGTCGTGGAGACGGTGCATCCTCATCAGCACATGGCCATGGGACACGCTTGGCCTTTTTTTCGGCAGCTGGCCATGTTGAGCCGCAACATGCGGAAGACTTGGTCGAGTGGATGACCAAGCCGTCCTCATCCTCCTCATCCTCTCTCACCCATGCCCAGGGTACTTTGTCTGGCAAAGCAGCGGCCTCTTCCCTCGGCTCAATGTCATCAGTGACTCCTTCCCTAGCCCCACCATGTCCTCCTGAGGAGTCCCTCGAACTGTTTGACCACAGTGTTGGGTACATGCTCCAGGAGGATGCCCAGCGTTTGGAAGGCTCTGATGATGATACTGAGCTCGATGAAGGCAGTAACACGAGCACGGACAGAGGGGGTGCCCAAGAAGGACAGCAATCTGGCAGTCATGCTCCCCCTGCTGCAGCATACTGCCAGGTTTGCTCCAGTGATGAGGAGGGAGGGGATGATGAGGTCACTGACTCAACGTGGGTGCCTGATAGGAGAGAGGAGGAGGAGGAGGAGGCGGCACATCACCAACGAGGCAGGATGCCCTCCAGGGGCCAGCCTAAGGGCAGCACATTGACTGCATCACACCCCAAAGCTCCACATGTGCAGGGCGCTGCAGTCTCTGCGCGTTATTCAAAAAGTTCTTTGGTGTGGGCCTTTTTTGAGACGAGTGCATCAGATCGCACCGCTGCTATTTGCAACATATGTCTCAAGCGTATCTCGCGTGGCCAAAACATCTCCCGCTTGGGTACCACATGCTTGACCAGACATATGTTGACCTGCCATGCAGTTCGTTGGCAAGCGTATCTAAAAGACCCACACCAAAGAACAAAGAGGACCTCTGCTTGCTCCTCATCAGCTGAGATTTCCAACCCCACTAGACCTTCAGTCCTCTCTGAGACCTGCACTGAGAGGAATGAAGGTGTAGAATTAGGTGTGTCACAGCCACGTACTTGTGGGCAATCTGATTTTGGTACACCGACGTCAGATTGTACCAGGCAAATTTCCCTGCCCCAGCTGCTGCACCGCCGAAAGAAGTTTGCTCCCAGCCATCCACATGCCCAACGGTTGAATGCTAGCTTGGCAAAATTGCTAGCACTTCAACTGCTGCCTTTTCAGTTGGTAGACTCTGCCCCCTTCCGTGAGTTTGTGGAATGTGCGGTTCCTCAGTGGCAGGTACCCAAACGCCACTTTTTCTCACGGAAGGCGATTCCGGCTCTCTACCAGCATGTGGAAGGCAATGTCCATGCCTCGCTGGACAGGGCGGTCAGCGGTAAGGTGCATATTACCGCTGACCCATGGTCCAGCAGGCATGGACAGGGACGTTACCTAAGTTTCACGGCGCATTGGGTGACTCTGCTGGCAGCTGGGAAGGATGCAGGACAAGGTGCAGTAGTGTTGGAGGTTGTTCCGCCACCACGCCTCCAAAATGCTAATGATTGTGACACACCTCTCTCCTCCACCCCCTCTTCTTCTTCTTCCTCCATGGCCTCTTCCTCGGAACCAGCGGTGCTTCGTAGTCGTTCAAGGGGCTACGCAAGTACGCAGGCCAAAAGATGCCATGCGGTGCTTGAGCTGGTGTGCTTGGGGGACAGGAGCCACACTGGGGCAGAGGTTCTGTCAGCTCTGCAGGGGCAGGTTCAGAGGTGGTTGAAGCCACGCCAACTTAAGGCAGGAATGGTGGTTTGCGACAATGGCACCAACCTCCTCTCTGCCCTCCGACAGGGACAAATGACCCATGTGCCCTGTTTGGCTCACGTCCTTAACTTGGTGGTGCAGTGGTTCTTGGGCAGGTACCCGGGCTTACAGGATGTCCTGAGGCAGGCCAGGAAAGTCTGTGTGCATTTCCGCCGGTCATATAATGCCAGTGCTCGGCTGACGGACCTCCAAAAGGAGTTTAACCTGCCCAAGAACCGCCTAATCTGTGACATGCCCACCAGGTGGAACTCAACGTTGGCCATGCTGCAGCGGCTGCACACGCAGCAGAGGGCCATCAATGAGTACCTGTGCGACTATGGCACCAGGACAGGGTCAGAGGAGCTTGGTTTTTTTTCCCCACGCCAGTGGGCCATGATCAGGGATGCATGCACTGTCCTGTCACCATTTGAGGAGGCCACGAGGATAGTGAGCAGTGACAGTGCATGCATCAGTGACACTGTCCCCCTTGTCCACCTGTTGGAGCACACGCTGCGTGGAATAATGGACAGGGCACTTGAGGCAGAACAGAGGCAGGAAGAGGAGGACTTCCTTAGCTCTCAAGGCCCCCTTTATCCAGACAGTGTTCCTGCGTGCCCGCCGATCACACAGGAAGAGGACGAGGAGGAAGAGGAGGACTAGGAGGAGGAAGATTGTGTCAGTATGGAGGTGGAGCCTGGCACTCAGCATCAGCAGCAGTCTTTAAGGGATCAGTCCCAAGAAACACATGGACTTGTACGTGGCTGGGAGGAGGTGGCTGCGGACCATGTCGTCCTTAGTGACCCAGAGGACTCCGGACCGAATGCCTCAGCAAACCTACGCTGCATGGCCTCCCTGATCCTGCAAAGCCTGCGTAAGGATCCTCGTATTCGTGGTATCAAGGAGAAGGACCAATACTGGCTGGCAACCCTCCTTGATCCACGTTACAAGGGTAAGGTTGCGGACCTTATCTTGCCATCGCAGAGGGAGCAGAGGATGAAACATCTTCGGGAGGCCTTGCAGAAAGGTCTGTGCAACGCGTTCCCAGAGACTGGGAGGTTACAAACTCCTGTTTCTGGACAACGTGTTGCTGAGGCTTCGGTCAGTCAAAGAAGGAGCGGTGGAGAAGGTGGCCGTCTGACCGATGCGTTCAGACAATTTTTTGGTCCGCAGCCCCAAGGTATGATCGGTTCCAGCAACCATCGCCAGCGTCTGTTTTACATGGTGCAGGAATACCTAGGGGCAAGATCAGACTTGGACACCTTTCCCACCGAAAATCCTCTGGGTTACTGGGTCTTGAGGATGGATCACTGGCCAGAACTTGCACAGTATGCAATTGAGCTACTGGCCTGTCCTGCATCCAGCGTTCTTTCGGAACGCACATTCAGTGCTGCTGGAGGCGTGGTAACCGATCACAGGGTGCGTCTGTCCACTGACTCGGTCGATCGACTGACCTTCATAAAAATGAATGAGTCTTGGATCACCACCAGCTACCAAGTACCTGATGCTGATGTAACCGAATAATTTTTTTTTAAATCTCAGATCCCTTCAAAGACTGCCTATGCTGATGCTGAGTGACTATCCCTGAGTAATTATCCTCTTCCTCCTCAATCATCACGCTGATAGCTTGTAAGAACATTTTTGGTTCTGGGTGCCACCACCAGTGCCTAAGGCACAATTTTTCAGCCCCTGTTTAACAGGGGCGTGTAATTACGATTTTTGATGTAATACTTTGCAGCAGGGCTCGTTCCTGCATTCCAACTAGAGTGTCTGTGAGGGGTTGCAGTGTTGTGGCACCAGCACCAGTGCCTAAGGCCCAATTTTTCAGCCCTTGTTTAACAGGGGCGTGTAATTACAATTTTTGATGCAATACTTTGCAGCAGGGCTCGTTGCTGCATTCCAACTAGAGTGTCTATGAGGGGTTGCATTGTTGTGGCACCAGCACCAGTGCCTAAGGCCTAATTTTTCAGCTCCTGTTCAACAGGGGCATGTAATTACAATTCTTGATCTAATATTTCACAGCAGAGCCCTGTGAGGGCTTACAGTGTTGTGGCCACAGCAACACCTAAGGCCCAAATTTCTGCTGAGTATATAGGGCAGGACCCTACTTTCAAACAACTAACTTACAAACAACTCCTACTTGCAAACGGAAGGAGACAACAGGAAGTGAGAATAAATCTACCCCTAGGAAGGGAAATTCTCTCCTGTAAGAGTTAATATGGGAAAAACATTTCTCCTTTCCACTGATGCTTTCCAATCCATTGGGACAAAAAGTGACGTGAAACCTTCTGAAGAGGAGGAAAGACAGCAAAACAAATGTCACAGGGGTGATAACCCTTCCCTATGTTTTCCAAAAAGCTTAAAAAAGATTTTTTGGCTGGAGCTAAACACGTTAAAAATGTACCCGTTCAAAATTACAAAGAGATTCTACTTAACAACAAACCTACAGCCTGTATACTGCTGTTCAGAGTATATAGGGCCTGGTGGCCCCACACCTTTCCTTATTTTAATTTGGGTGCGGGGTTCCCCTTAATATCCATACAAGACCCAAAGGGCCTGGTAATGGACTGGGGGGTACCCATGCCGTTTGTCTCACTGATTTTCATCCATATTGCCAGGACCCGACATTACATTAAACCCGCAAGCAGTTTTAAATGAGATTTTTTCCTTTAAAAATGACATTTGGTGCAGGGACTGTTCTAAACACGGGAAACACGCGTCACTTTACAGGCATACTATAGACACCCCTCAGGTACGATATTTAAAGGAATATTTCACTTTTTTTTTTTTTTACTTTAAGCATCATTAAAATCACTGCTCCCGAAAAAACGGCCGTTTTTAAAAGTTTTTTTTGCATTGATACATGTCCCCTGGGGTAGGACCCGGGTCCCCAAACCCTTTTTAGGACAATACCATGCAAATTAGCCTTTAAAATGAGCACTTTTGATTTCGAACGTTCGAGTCCCATAGACGTCAATGGGGTTCTAACGTTCGTGCGAACTTTCGGTCCGTTCGCAGGTTCTGGTGCGAACCGAACCGGGGGGTGTTCGGCTCATCCCTAATTAACAGTAAGGACTAGGCATAAGATGACATTTGGCGTTCAGATCAGAATAGACAAGTAGCAAGCAGTGGTGGCTGGTGTTTTTTTTTTTTTTGGGGGGGGGGGCAGCAAACAATACCCCCGCCCACCCTCCCCGGGTTACAGGGGTCACTGGCGGGGTTCCCCCCCACCAGTCAGTCAGTCTGGGCCCCCCGCACTTACCCCCTGTCATGGGCAGCGCTGCGGGCGGCGGTGATTTCCCTCCGGGCTGCAGGCGGCTGCTTTCTTGGTTCCCCTGCGTCTCCTCCTCCCTCCTCCTCCTAGCGGATCTCCTTTTTAGTGCCCCATCATTGGTTTTAATGGGAAGAATAGCACCCTATCGTTGGTGTCAGTGGGAGGAAAAGTGCCCCATTGTTGCTGTCAGTGGAAGGAATAGTGCCCAATTGATGTTGTTAGTGGGAGGAATAGTGCCTAATCTTTGATGTCAGTGAGAAGAATAGTGCCACACTGTTGGTGTCAGTGGGAGGAATAGTGCCCAATCATTGGTGTCAATGGGAAAAATAGCGTCCTATCGTTGGTGTCAGTGGAAGGGCAAGTGCCCCATTGTTGCTGTCAGTGGGAGGAATAGTGCCCCAATTGGTGGTGTTGGTGGGAGGAATAGTGCCCAATCATTGATGTCAGTGGGAAGAATAGTGCCCCATCGTTGGTGTCAGTGGGAGAAGTAGTGCTGCACCGTTGTTGTCAGTGGGAGGAATAGTGCCCCTACTGGTGGTGTTAATGGAAGGAATAGTGCCCCATCACTGGTGTCAGTGGAAGGAATAGTGCCCAAATCATTGGTGTCAGTGGGAGGAATAGTGCCCCATCGTGGGTGTCAGTAGGAGGAATAATGCCCCTATTAGTTGAGTCAGTGGGAGGAATAGTGCCCCTATTGATGGTGTTAGTTGGAGGAATAGTGCCCCATCATTGGTGTCAGTGGGAGAAATAGTGTCCCTACTGGTGGTGTTAGTGGAAGGAATAGTGCCCCATCACTGGTGTCAGTGGGAGGAATAGTGCCCCATCATTGGTGTTATTGAGAGGAATAATGCCTCATCATTGGTGTCAGTAGGAGGAATAATGCCCCTATTGGTTGTTTCAGTGGAAGGAATAGTGCCCCTATTGGTGGTGTTAGTTGAAGGAATAGTGCCCCATCATTGGTGTCAGTAGGTGGAAGGGTGCCATCAGTGAAAGGAATAGTGCCCCATCATTGGTGTCAGTAGGAGGAATAGTGTCCCATCATTGGCGTCAGTAGGTGGAAGGGTGCCCCATCATTTGTATCAATGGGAGGAATTGTGCCCCAGTGTTGGTATCAGTGGCAAGAAATATGCCCCCATTGTTGGTGTCAGTAAGAGGAATAGTACCCCAAGGGTCAGATAAAGGCAAGCAAAGGGTCACATCTGGCCCACATTTCGGAGATCACCGGTGTAGGAAAATGCCTAATGGTTTCAATTTCCAGAATCTAGAAATCACTGCAATATTACACGAATCCTTTCAGGTGAGGTAATTATGACTCTCAATACACGCAATTAGCCTGTGAGAATAACTCTACCCATCAATACGTCGGTTTGATTTTTGAAGCATCTGCAAGTACTTTTGCTACCATTAGGAACAGACAGAGGAACTTTTAAATTGCCTTTCAACTTGAACGTAAATGTTTGTGTCCCAGAAGATCCACCGAGTAATAATTAGGAGGTCCTGCTTTGAAAAAATCAGCAGCTAAATAAGCAAAATAAGGGCAGAGAGGAGCCTGAGAACCAGCCAGTCACCGAAAACAGCTTATAAAACCAAACAGCCCCAGCCACTTGGCGCTCATTTGCATTTGTATCAGACGCTTGGCGTATGGCGATAAAACAAGCTTTATCGTTTCACTGGAACTCGGGCGCTATCATGGGAAACATCTGTGTATGGAAACAAAGGGCAGCCATCGCATCTACTGATCCTGTTATTATGCTTCTCCAGCCATCGTGTTTGTATAATGCGGCCTCTGTATTCACACATGTTGGCCGCGCGTTCTCAGGTTGGCTGTAAAGAAGGACAGCAACAATTTCAGCTACGATAAAGTCGGGGTGGGGGAGTTACGTTATCGAAAAAAGGACAGTAACAAAGAGTTCTGAAAACTAGGATCCATAGTATGCGTTGTCTGTTCATGTCCAAGAGTACCTGTCATTTGGTGGAAGACATGAAGCTATCAGGTTTTGAGTGTAGAGGAAGGAGATGCTGAGCTTGGCTCTTCCAGGGATAAAGGTTTTTGATGTATTTTTGAGCTTCTTGTTTAATCATTTGGCCTTCAGAAGATTTTACCCCCTTCATGACCACTGTAGTATTTTAACTGGCAATTGCGCCGTCATGCAACACTGTACTGTGTACTCAAATCTCCAAAAAAGAAAATTTTGAAAAAATAACAGTATACCGTATTTATCAGTTTATAACATGCACAGGCGTAGAACCTGCACATTCATTGGCTGTTTACCCTGATCGGGGAAGTGCTGTGTCCAAGGGACACAGGCTTCGCCACCGAGAATCTTGTGTTATGTGATTGGCTGTGATTTTGACACAGCCGATCACGTGGTAAACAGCCAATTTCATTGGCTGTTTACCGCAATCGGTGAAACGATGTGTCCGAGGGACGCACGCCATCCCCGATCGCCGTGCTGCGCGCCCCCCCTGGGCGGGCGCCGGCATGTTATCCTGCTGGACGTCATATGACGCCAAGTCAGTATAACGCAACCACTTCCTGGACGTCAATATGCTATTGACCGGGCAGGAAGTGGTTCAATTAATTTTTCATTTTTATTGTTTCACTTTAAGCATCATTAAAATCACTGCTCCCATAAAAATGATCCTCTAAAAAAAAAAAAAATGTTTTATTTATACATGTCCCCCAGGGCAGTACCCGGACCCTCATACCCTTTTTATGGCCAATAACTTGCATATAAGCCTTCAAAATGGGGACTTTTGTTTTTTTCAAATTTGGGTCCCATGGACTTTAATAGGGTTTGGGGTTTGGGTCCGAAATTTTGCGATGTTCTGGTGCGAACCGAACCGGGGGGTGTCCGGCCCATCTCTAGTTGCTTTTACCTTGTTTCTGTAATGAGGAACTGCTTTTATTACTTACACTTGACCCCCTATACATGGAAGTGCCCAAAACCCTATTTGAAAATCACCCTTTACAATTGTACATGAAGATACAAAATGAAGCCAACATGCGTATCTAGAAGTAGTTCATCACATTTAACTGGACTTATTCTGTAATGTTAAAGACATTTCACGTTTGTCCAAGCCACATTTTCAGTTCTAAGGAGTGTCGGGAAAATACATCAGCATTTATATCTACACAGGTCGCACTGGTACCTTGATCCAATCACCATGGAAAATGTAGATGTTGATTGTCCAAGAACAGGATGGGAGGAGTTAAAATTGTGAAACCGCCCTGTACTAGTTACATAATCACATTCTTGGTGTCAGGAATATTTCATAAATGTTAATCTTTTGAATTACATGGCCTGTGTATTATTGTCAAAATGGCAGGGTAGAGATATTAACCACTTCCAACCTATAGCAGAATGACGGCCGGGCGGTGGTTCAGTTATCCTGACTGGGCGTCATATGATGTCCAGCAGAATAACAGCCACTGCACACCCGTGGGAGCGCACATTGCGGCGATCGGTGGAGCGGTGTGTCAGTAAAGAGCCTCTGGCTGAAGCTCTTTACCATGTGATCACCCATGTCCAATCACAGTTGATCACGATGTAAACAGGAAGAGCCGTTGATCGGCTTTTCCTCACTCGCGTCTGACAGACACGAATAGAGGAGAGCCGATCAGCTGCTCTCCTGACAGGGAGGGTCTGTGCTGATTGTTTATCAGCGCAGCCCCCCCTCGGATGCCCACCCAGGACCACCAGGATGCCACCAGGACTACCAGGCATGCCACCACACTGGACCACAAGGTATGCCACCCTAGACCACGAGGCAGCTGCCAATTAGTGCTCATCCCCAATGCCTGCCAGTGACATCAGTGATACCTATCAGTGCCATCTATCAGTGCCGCATATCAGTGCCCATCAGTGCCACGTATCAGTGCCCAGCACCGCCACCTATCAGTGCCCATCTGTGCCCAGCACTGCCACCTATCAGTGCCACTGATAAGTACCCATCAGTGTAGCCTTTCAGTGCCCATCAGTGTCGCCTATCAGTGCCCACCAGTGCTACCTATGAGTGCCCATCAGTGCCGCATATCAGTGCCCATCGTCGGTGCCCATCGGTGCTGCCTTATCAGTGCCCGTCAGTGCCGCCTTATCAGTGCCCATTAGTGAATGAGAAAACGTACTTATTTACAAAATTTTATAACAGAAACAAAAGAAAAACTTTTTTTTTTTTTTTTTTCAAAATTTTCAGTCTTTTTTTATTTGTTTAGCAAAAAATAAAAACCGCAGAGGTGATGAAATACCACCAAAAGAAAGCTCTATTTGTGGGAACAAAATGATAAAAAATATGTTTGGGTACAGCGTAGCATGACTGCGTAATTGTCATTTAAACAGCAACAGCGCTGAAAGCTGAAATTTAGCTTGGGCAGGAAGGGGGTGTAAGTGCCGTGTATTGAAGTGGTTAAAACTGCATTATATGTGGAAGACAGATGGGGAAATTTACTAAGACTGGTGCACACAGAATCTGGTGCAGCTGTGCATAGTAACCAATCAGCTTCTAGGTTTTATTGCCCAAGCTTACCTGAACAAGCTGAAGTTAGAAGCTAATTGGTTACTATGTACAGCTGCACCAGATTCTGTGTGCTCCAGTTTTAGTTAATCTCCCCCAAAGTGTCAAAAGTCCCCAATCCAGTACAGTGATGGTTGTTCCAGTTTGACGTAGATGGCCTCTATTATGCCTCTTGCCAACTGCTTGTCCTCTCTTTCCTAAGGCAGGCCATACATTATATAATTGCTCAATTTCCCCATCAACACTAATCCCTCCTGCTGTGCTATTGAGGTTTCCCAGCCGTCACCGCTGGTGACATCGTGGCCACCTCCAATATTTAGGGAGCTCCCTCCTTTCACAGTGACTTCTCACAAGAAATACAAAGGGCTCCCATTACTCCCTTTGACCTCATCAACAAAAATAAAAATTCTTAGGCAGGTTCTAGGCTCTTTTTTTGTCTTTGTTTTCATCTAGTAATCTGGCCAGGAACATGCTACCTATCCTAGGGTGTCCCCACTTAGAATGGAGGAGCAACAGAGCCACTCTTTGATCAGCAGCATTTCAGTGGGACCGTTGGATCCCTCGCCAAAACAGTGACATCTTCTCCCAGGCTTTCTCCTGGATGCCGGGTTTTTGACTTCTTGATTGGCCAGAATCCGGCAGGGATGATGTGACTCCAACACATCTGCATGGGACATTGTAGCCAATGTAGCACCAATATTTAAAAAGGGCCCAAAATATATCCCTGGGAATTACAGACCAGTTAGCCTAACATCAATAGTATGTAAACTCTTGGAGGGGATGATAAGGGACTTGACCAGTGTAGTCCAGATTTTACCCCCATCTTGTACTTACCAAAAACAGGCCACCCATACTCCAACCCCCATACCTTCCTAAATAATGAGACCACACCATACTTCTGGAGTATAAAATGGCCACGACAGCCTCTTTATTAACACCGTATAAAATTAACTCCAATATCAAAACTTTAAATATATAAATAACATATATATATAACATATATATATAACCTCAGGTAACGATCAACCAATTTAAACCAATCTATTGGTCAGTGACGGAGCTACACCCTATTTTACCACCCATCAAAAACAGTACACTGCGGGCACCATGATTTAAACTGAATAAGGCCTCCAGCTGTACCGCTCGGAGACAACCCCTACCCGCAGTGCAACATACCGGTATTCCATTTCGGAATACACAGGAGGGGCCATACTATTGATGACCCCCCACCCCATTTTAACCTTTCATTTACCGCTACCGTCACCGACCAACATCAAAAAACCAGCCATCCAGCTGTCATGACGACGCTCATCCACTGATCCTGAAACGAAAAACACACACATTAACCGGCACAACAACACATCACCTAGGGAGGGAGGGTGGGAGATTCTGCCTCCTTGTGTCTTTTCACCCCACGCACTGCCCGTTCTGGCTCCACCCCCACCTTATAACTGGACACTCCCCCCAACTTTCCTCCTCTCTCCTCCCCCTACCTTTTCCCAAAACTTAACCCTGTGTGTCACTAGACACACTGTCATGCCCGGCCCTGCTCTAACTTCATTTCTTTCATCGCTCCGGGCCTTACTTGACCAGTGTAGTCCAGATTTTACCCCCATCTTGTACTTACCAAAAACAGGCCACCCATACTCCAACCCCCATACCTTCCTAAATAATGAGACCACACCATACTTCTGGAGTATAAAATGGCCACGACAGCCTCTTTATTAACACCGTATAAAATTAACTCCAATATCAAAACTTTAAATATATAAATAACATATATATATAACATATATATATAACCTCAGGTAACGATCAACCAATTTAAACCAATCTATTGGTCAGTGACGGAGCTACACCCTATTTTACCACCCATCAAAAACAGTACACTGCGGGCACCATGATTTAAACTGAATAAGGCCTCCAGCTGTACCGCTCGGAGACAACCCCTACCCGCAGTGCAACATACCGGTATTCCATTTCGGAATACACAGGAGGGGCCATACTATTGATGACCCCCCACCCCATTTTAACCTTTCATTTACCGCTACCGTCACCGACCAACATCAAAAAACCAGCCA
Organism: Aquarana catesbeiana; assembly: GCF_042186555.1. Lineage (NCBI taxonomy): Eukaryota > Metazoa > Chordata > Amphibia > Anura > Ranidae > Aquarana > Aquarana catesbeiana. The sequence goes on from NC_133325.1 coordinate 44,882,623, forward strand.
CAGCCCGAAAAGGATGAAACCTTATCCTTAAGGGCCCCTCCACACCCTCAAAGCCTTCTGAATTCCGTCCTGCAATCCCATAGACCAAAGATCAATCCCTACATCCGTGAGGTGAACCCCATCCTTTCTCAAATAGAGGCCTACATTTAACTCCAATTCTCTGTGACGAATCACCATGCCCCCTTGTTGCACTATAAACCTTCCAACCACCCTATTAACTCTTATCCGAGCCTTGTTGATTCTTTCCACTGACCTGGCATTGCGCCACGTCGTACGTGCCACAATATCTGACCATAACAGCAGTGTCTGCGGAAATTTAGAACGGATGTGTAACAAATCCGCCTTAACAGCCGCTATCAGCTCCCTGACAGTACTTACTCCAAAATCATTGCCCCCGGCGTGAATAACCAACACATCCGGAAGCCTATCGAGCCATGCATATCTCTCCACCTCTGGCACCACTCTACCCCACAACATGCCTGGTCTCCCCAACCATCTGATAAACGCCTCCCTCCTTGATATGCCCAACTGCCTACCATCGGGTCTCGCATCACCTCTCCTTGCCCCCCAACACACATACGAGTGTCCTAGTATCCAGACGAGGCGTGGAGACACTCCATCTGAAACGAAAAGACAACAAGGAACGGTGACACCAGTAAAACCAAGACTACCCCGCCATCTGCGTACAAACATCAAAACCCTTCATCTTCATTTTTTTTTTTTTTTTTTTTTTTTTTTTTTTTTTATTCAACTACTAATTGAGGACGGATGTAAGTGCGGAATCTCCTTGATTCCCAACGCCCGATCCTCTTCACCGCCGCCTCGTCCAATCCACATCTGGCAGCTTCTGTAGCCGCCCCAATGCGGAAGGAGTGTGAGGCGTAAGCCTTCCCATCCAAACCTACTGCACCCAAACATTTCCTAAACACTGCCACAAATTGAAATCTGGATAAATGCGATCCATCTGCATGACACAAAATTGGCCCCTCAACTGACGGTCTCACTTTTTGAAAAGCGCTAACCGTTCTTACCGGACACACTGTTGATCCTGGCAAGGCGAACAACCACACATCCACGCCCCTGCCAAGCTGATCTGTTTTCGATCTGCGCAGCCGTAAACCCACCCTGTCAGCGTGAGTACTTACATCCTGAACCAAAATACCTCCCGCTTCCTTCCTGGACGGACTAACCAACTCGCCCACCCTAAAAGCCCCAAAAAAGGCTAACGAAAAAGCCGCTGCAAACAATAAACACTCATAACTTGAATCACAAACAAATCGTAACTGTGCACAGATTAATACCAGGTTTTGAAACGTGACAGGCCTACGGTTATCCCTTCTTTTTTGACCTTTCCGATACCCTTTTAGTGCCTGCCTCACCCCAAAATCTTTAGTCCAATCCCCTTTTCCTTGTAGCTTAAAGAGAAACGACAATGCGGCCAACTTTTTACCAATGGACGAAAATGCCACCCCACATTCCATATTCCTAGCCACAAAATATAGTACCATTAATCTCGCTTCCCCGCCAGCCTCACTAACCCCAGCTTCACAGATAAGTCCTGACCATTCCTTCCATACCTTCACATATGCCGCCCAAGTGGACTCACTCACAGACCGTTGTATCCATCCCGCGATGACTCCAATGCCAGCTCCCAGATCCACTCCGGGCAAGGGATTCCTTCCAACTCTGCATCCGGAGCTAATTCCCTGAACTTGTCCCACTGAAAGCGAGACAGTGAATCAGCCAGTGTGTTATCGACTCCAGGTATGTGGACAGCATATATGAAAATATTCAATTGCAAGCAACGCAAAACCAACTGCCGTAATAGCCTTATGACAGGTGGGGAAGACGCCGACATGCGATTGACTACCTGCACCACTCCCATATTGTCGCAATTCAATCGCAACTTCAGGTTCTGACAAGACTTCCCCCACAACTCTATAGCCAATACTACCGGAAATAATTCCAGCAATACCAGGTTACGCAGGAATCCCGCTTCCACCCAGGATTTTGGCCAATGCTCCGCACTCCATTGCCCTTGAAAATAAGCCCCGTAACCAGTTGACCCCGCCGCGTCTGTAACCAACTCCATGTCAAAATTACTTACCGGGCCCTCCATCCACACCGACTTTCCATTGTACTCTATCAGAAAATGATACCATACCTTTAGGTCCTCTCGATGCTCTTTCTTAAGCCTAACGAAATGTGTAGGTGCTTTAACCCCTGCTGTAGCCGCTGACAGCCGGCGGCAAAAAACTCTGCCCATCGGTATTATCCTGCAAGCAAAGTTCAATTTTCCTAGCAATGATTGAAGTACCCGCAGCTGTACTTTCCTCATCCCATGTATCTCTCTGATTTCTATCTGCAGATCCCCCAACTTGTCCTGCGGTAACCTGCATTCCATTGCCATGGAATCAATAACAATCCCCAAAAAACTAATCTCTGTCTTGGGGCCTTCTGTTTTTTCTGCTGCCAGGGGCACCCCAAATCGTTCCGCAATGTGTTGCAGCGTTGCCATGAGGATCGCACACACCTTGGATGAAGGGGGGCCTATGCATAGGAAGTCATCCAAATAATGGATCACCGATTCTAGCCCTGACACATCCCTTACCCCCTTTTCCATATCGCCTAACCCATCGAACAGCCGCGTCAAACGAAGTGTACGACACGGTACATGCCTCCGGGTCAATAAAATCGTTAACCGAACCCCCTTTTGGGAATGATAAGTGGTGAATCAACCGAAACTTGTTCGGTTCCTTCTTTGGTACCACACCTAATGGGGACACTACTAGAGCCTTAAACGGCTGTTCCCCAAACGGCCCCCCCATCCGCCCCAATTTTACCTCTTTCTCCAATTTTTCCCCTACCACCCCCGGGTGTTGTACTGCGGATCTCAGATTCCGAGCCACCGGAGGCACCACCTCCAATGAACACGGTATTTTAAACCCCTCAGTAAAACCCTCAAACAACAACCTCGCTGCCTCCCTATCTGGATATTTACTTAGGAAAGGCCGCATCCTTTCCGCCATCACCGGTGTCGTCCCTCTTGTTAACAGTATCTCCGGTACGCTTTCCTTTTTTGAAACACCGTGCCAGGGTATGGGTTCCCCCACACCCTGAGCATTCATGTTTAAACTTGCAAGATCCACCGAACTTACAAGATCCTTCATTGTACTGCCAGCACACTCCCCATTTTCTGCCGGCCGGTAGTCCTGGGGAGTGGGTACCCCCGGCCCCCCCCTGAAATAACTGAGGCGGGGCCCTAGCAGACGTCATCAGTCTCATCCATAAGCTAATGTCCTTATGGTCCCAACGCAGCTCCGGACGCATCGCTCTGCGTTGACGAAACTGCTCGTCATACCGTAACCAAGCCGTACCACCATATACTCTGTGTGCTTCCCCTATAGCATCCATATAACAAAACAACCCAGAACAATGTTCTGGATTCTTTTCGCCAATGACGCTGGCCATGATAGCAAATGCTTGTAACCAATTTACAAACGTCCGCGGTATCAGTCTATACCTCCTCTTTTCCTCATCCTCCTTCTTGGAATCGTTGGGCTCAACCCTGTCCAGGTTAAACTTTTCCAATGGCAACAAGGAGAATATCTCTACATATTCCCCTTTGTGAATTTTGTCTCTCACTTCCTGTTTCAGATGAGCTCCTAGCGGGCCCTCGAAACATACATATATCTCACATTTCGCTGCATCTGCCAGCCTTACCACATCGGTCTTACCCTTAGCTTCCGGGCCCCCTTTTTCACCTGACGTGTCCTTACCTGTCACCGGCTCCACCGTCTGGTCCGCTTGACCCACCGTAACCGCCCGTTCCACCGGCCCAACCCCTAGGTTCACACTCACAACCTGTTCTTCATCCTGGGCACCCCCTTGTGCATCCCCTTGTGCATTGCCAAAACGACCTACCAGCACCCGTAAACCCTCCAATAGCTCCTGAAGCTGTCCCGTGGACCCCGAACTGGCGGATACTGTACCCGCCACTTGTTGGTCCGGAACCTGTCTAACCGCCCGCGGCGAAGGTGCCGCCACCCCCCGTGCACTTGTTGCCACCACCCCCAACAAGCCCTGCAATGCATTGGTAAATGATAGATTGTCACTGGACTTACCGGGCTGACCAGGAGACCTCCCAACAGCCGCTGAGCCGCCTTCCCTCGCCGGTGCTTGCTGGCTGGGCTCCTCTGCCTCATCCGACATTTCCTCCTCTGATGGTGCCCCGTGCGCTGGAACGGACGCCACAGGCGAATCCCTCCTGGAGCCCCGGCCTTCTGCATGCTGTATGGCTTGTCCCCTGTTGCGATCCGACGAGAGCACATGCTGCCCTGACGTCCCTGCAACCGGGCCAGCCTGCACACGATCCCGTCCGCCATCTTGTGACACCTCCGCGCCGCCGAGTGAGCTCCGCCCCCTCGCAGCGTATCTTGACCCTCTGCTCACCGCTTCTCCTACTCCCGCCACTGCTCTGCTATCCTCCCCCCCACGCTCGTTTAGAGCTGCTGGGGTGCCAGTCTGCTGTTTTCCTCTGGTGACCGTGCGCAGGGAAGCGGCGCCCTTGCGGCCCGTGGCCCCGCCCGGTGAACTCTGACCCCGCCGTGAAACGCGCCCGGGCCTCCCCGGTGCCTCCTTGCTGCTCCGTTTTGACGGCGGAAGCGATCGTTCTTCCCCTGGACTCCTCTCCGTTCTTCCCGGTCTGTTTACAGGCCCCGGCGAGTACCGTGCCGGAGGCCGCGATCTCCGCGCACGCGCCGCCGGCTCCTCCGCCCTCGCCGATCCGCTTGCCTCCCCTCCGAGCATCTCCACCACTTGTCCGTGCAGCCAATCCGACCCTCTCACCTCCGCTGCCCGCCTCAAACGCTCCAACAAGTCCTCTAAACCGGCCATAGCTGAGGAGCAGAGAGATTCTGCCTCCTTGTGTCTTTTCACCCCACGCACTGCCCGTTCTGGCTCCACCCCCACCTTATAACTGGACACTCCCCCCAACTTTCCTCCTCTCTCCTCCCCATACCTTTTCCCAAAACTTAACCCTGTGTGTCACTAGACACACTGTCATGCCCGGCCCTGCTCTAACTTCATTTCTTTCATCGCTCCGGCCCTTACTATATACGAGATTTTAGTAATGAGAACGGTATCATTAGCAGTAATCAGCATGGATTCATGAAGAATCGTTTTAGCCAAACCAATCTATTAACCTTCTAGGAGGAGGTGAGTTGCCATCTAGATAAGACCCCTTTCACACCAAGGCGCTTCAAAAACGCCCTAAAACGCCTTAGCGTTATTACCGCATTTTAACAGCGTTTTAGGGGCGTTAGCTGTAAAATTAACGCAACGCTGCAGGCGTTTTAACAGCGTTTATCAAGCGTTATTGAAGCATGTGTTATTGATGCTATCTTTCTGCTTGCATGTTTATCCTTTGTGATATCATGTCTTGTAAAGTAACAAGCAGTGTCTTGTTTTACGTCAAATCTTCATTTTTCTGGGATTAATTCTTTTTTTCTGGCACTTTAATTTTGTTTTTTTGGCACTTTGATGGTCTGTTTAATCATTCTGACCTTCCCACAAGTTCAGTCCTGTTGTTGTAGATGCTCTCTTTTCTGCTTGCATGTTTACCTTTTTGTGAGATTGTGTGAATTTTCTACAGCTTAGGGCGGATTATAGGCGCTATTCAGGCGTTTTTACAGCGTTTTCAATTCATTTCAATGGAGAGGGGCGTTTTTGAAGCGCTTTTTTCAACACCCAAAAGCTGCTCCAAAGATGCTGCTTGCAGGAGTTTTCTCAACGCCCCGCCAGCGCAACGCCTCAGTGTGAAAGGGTCCATTTAGATGCATGGGGAGCATTTTATGAGCGTTTTAGTAGCGTTATTTTTAGCACTAAAACGCTGCAAAAACGCCTTGGTGTGAAAGGGGTCTTAAGGAAGGCCCATAGACGTGGTGTATCTGGATTTTGCAAAAGCATTTGTCACACTTCCCCATAAACGTTTACTGTACAAAATAAGGTCCGTTGGCATGGACCATAGGGTGAGTACATGGATTGAAAACTGGCTACAAGGGCGAGTTTAGAGGGTGGTGATAAATGGGGAGTACTCAGAATGGTCAGGGGTGGGTAGTGGTGTTCCCCAGGGTTCTGTGCTGGGACCAATCCTATTTAATTTGTTAATAAACGATCTAGAGGATGGGATAAACAGTTCAATCTCTGTATTTGCAGACGATACTAAGCTAAGCAGGGCAATAACTTCTCCGCAGGATGTGGAAACCTTGCAAAAAGACCTGAACAAATTAATGGGGTGGGCGACTACATGGCAAATGAGGTTCAATGTAGAAAAATGTAAAATAATGCATTTGGGTGGCAAAAATATGAATGCAATCTATACACTGGGGGGAGAACCTCTGGGGGAATCTAGGATGGAAAAGGACCTGGGGGTCCTAGTAGATGATAGGCTCAGCAATGGCATGCAATGTCAAGCTGCTGCTAACAAAGCAAACAGAATCTTGGAATTAAAAAGGGGATCAACTCCAGAGATAAAACGATAATTCTCCCGCTCTACAAGACTCTGGTCCGGCCGCACCTGGAGTATGCTGTCCAGTTCTGGGCACCAGTCCTCAGGAGGGACGTACTGGAAATGGAGCGAGTACAAAGAAGGGCAACAAAGCTAATAAAGGGTCTGGAGGATCTTAGTTATGAGGAAAGGTTGTGAGCACTGAACTTATTCTCTCTGGAGAAGAGAGGCTTGAGAGGGGATTTGATTTCAATATACAAATACTGTACTGGTGACCCCACAATAGGGATAAAACTTTTTCGCAGAAGAGAGTTTAACAAGACACGTGGCCACTCATTAAAATTAGAAGAAAAGAGGTTTAACCTTAAACTACGTAGAGGGTTCTTTACTGTAAGAGCGGCAAGGATGTGGAATTTCCTTCCACAGGCGGTGGTCTCAGCGGGGAGCATCGATAGCTTCAAGAAACTATTAGATAAGCACCTGAACGACCGCAACATACAGGGATATACAACGTAATACTGACATATAATCACACACATAGGTTGGACTTGATGGACTTGTGTCTTTTTTCAACCTCACCTACTATGTAACTATGTGACATTTATCACTAATCATGAATCATGACCCTCAGACCATATGCTGGGAAATTGGTTAAAAAGTAGAGTGTAAAAATACATACAATGCATAAATAAATATAATAAAAATGTAAAATAACTGTAAAATGTACAGAAAGACTTCTCACTGTGTTAAAAAATGCTTCAAAACACATTTATTAGCTCTATGGGGTCTTTTATTAAAACATTTGTTAAATAAATGCCAGGCTAGACAAACTTTCTCCACATGTTATGTAAATGAATTCCTATGATCATCAGCTCCTTCTAGTGGCCAAAATGTGGTATAATTTTCTGAACTTCCTCAATAAGAAAATGTACTGTATTCTGGTCACTAGATGGAGCTGACATTCATAGGACTTAATCTATTACAGAAAATATGGGGAATAATTGGTCAAGTTTGCACGAATGTGTGTGACATTAGTCCCAAGGGATGCTTGATTTTTGACCACTATGAGTTTTTATACAAATGTATGATTTTTTTAATACCTTAATGATTCCCTATGGCGCCTGCTGTGTCATATTTTTTTTTTTTTTTACCACTACTATACCTTTGGACTGGATTTTAAAATGTACAAATGCAGCAATTTAGAATTTGGTTAAAAGGTTTAGCACAGGGAAACAGTTTTTGAAAGATAAAAAGTGAATTTTACATACAACTATATGGATCAGACCAAAATGAGGGACAAATGAGGAGCAATGAGGGACAGAGGGACATTGCTCCAAATCAGGGACAGTTGGGAGCTATGGTATTCCTGTCAATGAATTAATCAGGTAAAGTACAATTTGACTGTATTGTGTGGGCTTTCCTATGTAGAACTCAGAATTACCACCTTGTTTAAAGTATGTCTGAAGCCAAAATATTTTTGTTGTTTTAGACAGAGTAGAGAAGGGTTAACACCCCTGTCAGTTTATTATTTTTTTTGCCATCTGTGTCCCGTTGGGGTGTACAGCGTGACCGTGCCCACAGGACCCGCAGACTCCATGTCTGCCGGTGTCCCGCCGATCGTGTCACGGAGCCGCAGAACGGGGAAGTGTAAACAAGGCATTTCCCCGTTCTGCCTTGTGACATGACAGAGGTCACTGCTCCCTGTCATCGGGAGCAGTGATCGCTGTCATGTCAGTGGTAGCCCATCCCCCCCACAGTTAGAATCACTCCCTAGGACACACTTAACCTCCCTGGCGGTATGATTATTTCGGATTTTAGGTGCTGAAAGCGGTACCATTATTTTGCATGGAAATTTGGCGTTTTATATTGTAGGTCTGTAAATCTTAACAATAACACACTTAAATCTGTCCACCAAGAGTCTAGTAGATATCCTGGGTATGATAAAGTTTGAAACACAAAAACATAAATTATAATATAATAAATAAAAATAAATAATTAAAAAAAATTTTAAAAAATAGTAATAAAATAAATTTCCCCACAATTCACTATCGCTCAATTCTGCAAGTGTTCTAATTTATTATCGCTGTTTTCTAGCTGGTCTAAAGCCACTTTTGACGTAAAGGGACACTTTTTGGTTGCTATGGACAATCCCCAGTTTCCAGGCAGAAAGAACAGTGTATATCATGTAAAACTGCATGCAGGGCATGGGCCAGAGCACTGGGAACAAAAGGGATGTGAAATCATTTCATACAGTACTGTAATCTGTAAGATTACAGTACTGTATGTGTTATGATTTTGACAGTTTTTTGAATTTGCCGCCAGGCTCCGCCCCCGTGCGTCGCGCCGCTCGCAGGGAACGGAGCCTGGCACGGAGAGGCTTCGGGCAGAGGACGGAGCCCACGGACACTGCGGGGGACATCGCAGGATCCCGGGGACAAGGTAAGTAACGCCGCCCCAGGATCCTGCAATGCGATCCCGAGTGTGGCTCGGGGTTACCGCTAATGGGACTGAATTTTAACCCCGAGCCACACTCGGGAAAACCGCCAGGGAGGCTACCCCCTTCATCGCCCCCTAGTGTTTAACTCCTTCACTGCCAGTGTCATTTACACAGTAATCAGTGCATTTTTATAGTACGAATTGCTGTATAAATGACAATGGTCCCAAAATAGTGTCAAAAGTCTCCGATGTGTCCGCCATAATGTCGCAGTCATGATAAAAATCGCAAATCGCCGCCATTACTAATCAAAAAAAAAATTAATAATAAAAATGCCACAAATCTATCCTCTATTATGTACACGCTATAACTTTTGCACAAACCAATCAATATACGCTTATTGCGAATTTTTTTTTTTTTTTGCCAAAAATATGTAGAAGAATACATATCGGCCTAAATATCGGCCTAAACTGAGGAAAAAATTAGTTTTTTTATATATTTTTGGGAGATATTTATTATAGCAAAAAGTTAAAAATATTGCTTTTCTTGCAAAATTGACACTTTTTTTGTTTATATATCGCAAAAAATAAAAACCAAAAGAAAGCTCTATTTGTGGGAAAAAAAGGACGTCGATTTTGTTTGGGTGCAACGTCGCACGACCGCGCAATTGTCAGTTAAAGCAACGCAGTGCCGAATCGCAAAAAGTGCACTGGTCAGGAAGGGGGTAAAATCTTCCGGGGCTGAAGTGGTTAAACAGTGACTTGTGGGGGGGGTTTCGGAATAGAGTTTTTTTTTTTTTGTTTTTTTTTAAGAGCCAAAAAGTCCATAAGCCAGGATGCTGATTTGGGATTTTTGTTTCACTTTTTATCCTCATTCCAATGCCCCGCTGCTTGCTGATGGAATTAATAACATAAGCAGCAGGATGCTGGTGGCCGGGGCGAGGTCTGTCCAAATAATTATTAAACAGCACTGAGAGCGTTCTATAAATTACATTGTAACTTGCGGAATCCTGGGCGCTGCTGGTGTGACTCAGGCTAACACACTTTATTGCTCCGTCACCCCCCACCGTCCATCCTTTCATTACGTATAGAGCGCATGAGAACTGTACGCCACCACAAGCAAACCCACCACTGACAACACATCATGAAAGGGAAGGTATTTGCTTTACAGTTGTGCTCATAAGTTTACATACTCTGGCAGAATTTATGATTTCTTGGCCATTTTTCAGAGAATATGAATGATAACACAGAAACTTTTCTTTCACTCATGGTTAGTGTTTGGCTGAAGCCATTTATTATCAGTCAACTGTGTTTACTCTTTTTAAATCACAATGGCGACAGAAACTACCCAAATGACCCTGATCAAAAGTTTACATACCCCAGTTCCTAATACCGTGTATTGCCCCCTTTAACATCAATGACAGCTTAAAGTCTTTTGTGGTATTTGTGGATGAGGCTCTTTATCTTCTCAGATGGTAAAGCTGCCCATTCCTCTTGGCAAAAAGCCTCCAGTTCCTGTAAATTCTTGGACTGTCTTGCATGAACTTCACGTTTGAGATCTCTCCAGAGTGGCTCAATGATATTGAGGTCAGGAGACTGAAATGGCCACTCCAGAACCTTCACTTTATTCTGTAGTCAATGACAGGTCAATTTGGCCTTGTGTTTTGGGTCATCGTCATGTTGGAATGTCCAAGTACGTCCCATGCGCAGCTTCCTGGCTGATGAATGCAAATGTTCCCCCAGTATTTTTTGATAACATACTGCATTCATCTTGCCATCAATTTTGACCAAATTTCCTGTGCCTTTGTAGCTCACACATCCCCAAAACATCAGCGATCCACCTCCGTGTTTTACAATAGGAATGGTGAACCTTTCATCATAGGCCTTGTTGATTCCTCTCCAAATGTAACATTTATGGTTGAGGCCAAAAAGCTCAGTTTTGGTCTCATCACTCCAAATGACTTTGTGCCAGAAGGTTTGAGGCTTGTCTCTGTGCTGTTTGGCGTATTGTAAGTGGGATACTTTGTGGTATTTGAGTAGTAATGGCTTTCTTCTGGCGACTCCACCATGCAGCCCATCTTTCTTCAAGTGCCTCCTTATTGTGCATCTTGAAACAGCCACACCACATGTTTTCAGGGAGACCTGTATTTCACCTGAAGTTATTTGTGGGTTTTTCTTTGCATCTCAAACAATTTTCCTGGCAGTTGTGGCTGAAATTTTAGTTGGTCTACCTGACCGTGGTTTGGTTTCAACAGAACCCCTCATTTTCCACTTCTTGATTAGAGTTTGAACACTGCTGATCGGCATTCTCAATTCCTTGGATATCTTTTTATATCCCTTTTCTGTTTTATACAGTTCAGCTACCTTTTCCCGCAGATCGTTTGACAATTCTTTTGCTTTCCCCATGACTCAGAATCCAGAAACGTCAGTGCAGCACTGAATGAAAGATGCAAGGGTCTGTCAGGAGTCCAGAAACTCATTGACCTTTTATACACACACACGCTAATTACAAGCAAACAGATCACAGGTGAGGATGGTTACCTTTAATAGCCATTCAAACCCCTTTGTGTCAAGTTGTGTGCATGTTATCAGGCCAAAATCACCAGGGTATGTAAACTTTTGATCAGGGTCATTTGGATAGTTTCTGTTGTGATTAGGATTTAAAAAAAGTAAACCTAGTTGATTGATAATAAATGGCTTCTGCCAAACAATAAACATGAGTGAAAGAAAAGTTTTTGTGTTATCATTCATATGCTCTGAAAAATGGTAAAGAAATCATAAATTCTGCCAGGGTATGTTACATAGGTTGGACTTGATGGACTTGTGTCTTTTTTCAACCTCACCTACTATCTAACTATGTAACTATGTAAACTTATGAGCACAGCTGTATATATTTGGTTCTAAAAATATATATATATTTTTTTAATCTTTGGAAAATTTTTACTGCCTATTATATTACTGTCTAGTGCAGGGTTTTCCAACTAGGGTTCCACCAGCAGTTGCTAAGGGGTTCCATGAGCAATGGGTACTTTCCATCTCTTATGTCGTGTACACATGACCAAACTTTTCGACAGCAAAGGTCCAACGGAACAAATCCGCCGGACAATTCAATCGTGTGTGGGCTTTATCGGACCTTTGCTGTTGAAAAATCAGACGGACTTTAGAAATAGAACATGTTTCAAATCTTTCCGACAAACTCGAGTCTGGTCGAAAAATCCGTTCGTCTGTATGCTAGTCCGACGCACAAAAAGGGGCGCTAGGGCAGCTATTGGCTACTGGCTATGAACTTCCTTATTCTAGTCTGGTCATACGTCATTCATGTTCGAATCTGTCGGACTTTGGTATAATTGTGTGTGTAGGCAAGTCCGGGTTTGTGGGTGGGTACAGCGTGGTGCGGTGATAGTAAACACTCAGAGTCCAATTGCAAGAAAAAGAACTGTATTGAAGTCAATGTTGGGTAAATGCACAACAAGCCCAGTGGAATAGCACCCAACCGGGAACACTCACAGGCTGGAGTAACAATGGGCAATAGCAGAAGGTCTCAGGTGTGCCGACAGCATCTGTCTCAGGGGGTAAACTGTGGCCTGGCCGGTCCAAACCCAAGTGGGGAGGCTTCCAGGAAGAAGGTTGTGTCCCTGCACTTTCCCTACTCCTCTGGAACCTTATCCTACGCTATGCACTGTCCGTGACAGGTAGGTGACCTGTCCTTACTCTAGCCACATGCGAAATATGCGCCAAGTGCAGAAGCCAGGGTCCTAAATAGACTCTGCCTGACCCAAGATGGCAGCCAGAGTCACATGGGCTGCCAGCATCCAATTGGATAGCTGACCCAGGAAACCATAGAGGAACATTGTCCCTCCTGACTTCCTCTCCGTCTGCAATGCCACTGTGGTTGAGCACCACCCGCCAGTGTTGCCAACCATCAGTATTTTTACTGGCAGCCAGTAAAAATCATTGACTCAGGAGGGGACGAGTCGTGTCAGTGAGGTGTCATCATCTGCACACTGCTGTCAGTGTCACTGTGAGAGTCTATTTCATGTGTGTATGCCTGCCCATTTTAATTTCTTGCCCTCCTGTCCCTGAGCTACTTACTTACCATAACAAACATAAAATAGGAAATAGGTTTTTTGCCTTAAAGTCTACCTTAAATCAAATTTCAAATTGCACATTGCACTTGTTTGTAGCCTAAATACTGAAATTTACACTTAAAACTGTAATTTTGTAACTTTTGGACATGCCAGTAAAAACGTGGCTGTGCCAGTGAATTTTTGGTTTCGTGCCAGTAAATGTCAATCTGGTAGGTTGGCAACACTGCCACCCGCAGTGGAGAAAGCAGATTGCACCTGCCTTCCCTGGGATCAGAAAGTTATTTCAAGGGCTCCTGTGTTGAAAAGGTTGAGAAAGTCTGCTGTAGTGTGTCCCTCCCGGTGTTTTAGCACAGATGCAGAGATGTAGTGGATTGGGGCTGAGCGCTGTACCAACTGCCCTGAACGCATAGGTACCACAGCATCTAGCCGCTTCCAACAATAGGCTACCATAGACTTTGACAGGCTGCAGGCAATGGGGCTGGATGCTGAACCTTTCCCTCCCGGGCACACTGCAGCTAGATGGATTGTTTGCAAGGAGCCTTAAGGAGACACTGTCCCCTAAAAGAGTCTTTGTAAAGCCCCTCCCCACTGAACCCCTAATACTTGCCTTATTGAGAGTCCCAAGGTGTGGGACTGTCTCGGTAAACCACAGTTGGACAGTTGGCATCCATGGGTATGGGGGGCCTGTGACCTCCTCCCATGTGGCAGTGCTCAGTCACATGACCAGGGGTTTGATGTCACTGCTCTACTTAATGTCCAAAAAGCTTACACTAGGGTTCTAAGCCCTGGCTGCGACAGAGTCAGTGGCGGTGTAGAGAGAGCCCACTGGGAAAGTGGGGAAAAAAGGGGCCTGAATGGCCAAGTTGAAAGTGTCTGTTTAATCCATAGGTTCTGTTTAGAACAAGAAATCCCAAGCTTCCTAATCTTTCTTAAAATAAATCCTCCAACAGGTGCCTACTTACCTCTTTGCTGTGGAAATGGTCCCCCGGAATGTTAACAGCCTTGGTGCAGAAATCTTGTTGGAAGCTGCCTGTGGAGCAGTGGTGGCTGGTGGTATATTTGGGGGGGCAAACAATGCACCCACAGCCACCCCCCCAGTCATTCCAGTCACCAGCTCCCCCCACCCCGGTCGGTCGATAAGCTCCGCACTTACCCCCAGGCAGTTGTTCCCTCCGGCTTCATCCCATGTGTCTCCTCCGGTGGCCTCCATGTCTCCACCCTCCTCCTCTCTCCTCGTCGTGGTCCAATAGGATCGCTTGTTGTTTTGGCCAATCAGGAAATGGGTTTCATGGCCCGCTTCCTGATCGTTGGGGAGGAGATTCAGTGTGAAAAATATTTTTTCATGATACTTACCTGTAAAATCCTTTTCTTGGAGTACATCACGGGACACAGGGCAACCATAATAATGACTATATGGGTTATACACCACCTACTGGTGGATGGACACTGGCAGATAGCCAAACAGGAAGTCCTCCACTATATAACCTCTCCTACACAGAAAGGACCTAAGTTTTGTAGCAAAGCAATGAATATCCCAAAAAAGATGGGAGGGACCTCTGTGTCCCGTGATGTACTCCAAGAAAAGGATTTTACAGGTAAGTATGACGAAAAAATCCTATTTTCTTTACCATACATTACGGGACACAGAGCAACCATAATAATGACTATATGGGATGTCCTAAAGCAATGCACTTGAGGGGAGGGAGGCACAATCACAGAAACTGCCACCTGAGAAGGACTCCTTCTGTCGCCCAAAACTTACTGCAGCCAAAGCAGTATCTTCAGTGGCTTTGATATCTATTTGGTAAAATTATGTGAACGTAAGAACAAAAGACGATGTGATGGCCTTAAATCATAAGGCACTGACACCTGATGGCCCAAGATGCCCTCACACACCTGGTAATGAGCGCTTTTACCTTGCCCTTTCAAGCCATAGGCTCGAATAATTAACTGGCAAATCCAATGAAATTAGTTAACTTGGATGCCTCCTGCCCATGCTGGGCTCTACTGGCAGCACAAACCAGAATTCCTGACCTGTACCAACAAATCAAGTAATTCTGGCTGCCAGAACTACCTCCAGAGTATGCAGTGATCTAACTCCTGCAAACTGAGGATCAGAAAAGAAGGCAAGACATTGTCTTTATTCAAGTGAAAACTAGACGACACCATTCTAGGCAAAAAATAGATGAGGATGCAACATCACCTTATCATGATGTAAGAACAAAAATGGCTCCTTGCATGAAAGAGCCGCCAACTCTGACACGCCGCTTAGTGAAGTGATAGCCACCAAAGAAGCCACTTTCCGAGATAAAGGACCAACAGAATCCCCCGATTGATACAAAAAGTGGCCTCTGCAAGGACAGTCAAGATCAAATTCAAGTCCCAAGGACACAAAAATGGCCTGACAGGCGGGACTGTCTACGTTACACGCTGTATGAATCAAGGAGTGAGAAACAACGGCCTCTGTAAAAAAAATGTATAGGGACAAACTCTGACCCTTAACTGCACTTAAAGCCAATCTTGTTTCCCCTACCAATTGGAGAAAGAAAAAGAAAATCTCTCACCCACAAATTTCTGCAGGTGCCACTTCCTGGCTTCACCCCAGGCAAAAAAATATTTCCAAGTCCTGTAATTGAAGTTCCCCGAAGCTGGCTTCTAGGGGCTCAACAGTTCTGAGATACAGGACTCAAGACCATTAGGTCCCGCTGGACTGGGAGTGTCCAAGGAGCGACCCCCACTACACTCACTATGTCAGGGTACCAAGCCTTCCTGTGCTAATTTAGCTAACATTATTATCAGTTTTGCCCCCTTCCGGATTCTTCGCAAAAGATGTGGCAGAAGTCAAAACAGAGGGAAGCTTCAAATGAGGGAGGACTGGTCCCTAAGGCGTTACCAGTGCATCTACCCCTATTGCCAGTGGGACCCTTGTCCCAGACACAACCTGTCCCAACTTGTTGTAGAACTTGGAATATAGTAGATTCACCTGCAGAGTTCCTCCTGCCACTATTCTATACCTGGAATATGCACTGACGATAGAGACAGCACTTGTCCTGTCCCTAACAGAACGTGGTTCACCTTCCTGAGCCACATGACTCCTGGTGCCGCCCTGGTGGTTGACATATATGCCCCTGCAGAGGCTTTTCCGGATAGAACCTACAACTGGTTTGTACCATAATCCAGAGCAAGGCATACTGGCCAAAAGCTCCAAGATATTTATGGGCAGTATTCTCTCCTGTGGAGACCAAGTCCACTGAACTGTAGCCACCCTCAAACCAAATGGAGAAACTGGCATCAGTGGTTATTATCTTCCAATATCTGAAAGGAAGAATTCAACCTTTCTAAATTCTGAACCATCAACTACCAATCTTTAGCTGTGCAACACCCCAGGAACAGAGCCCTCCGGCAATCCAATGCCATGGATCTTCAAGTTCCAGACAGAGAGAATGATCCTGAAGTAGGACTGTACATAAAGAATATGCTTCGACCTAGATACAGCTTCCTACTGCAAAATGTATCGAAGGAAAATCTGGACCAACTGCTTCTTGAGCAAAGGTTATTGAGGTATACTGAGATTGGCACCCCCTGTGTCTTTAGCAAGTCCAGCACCAGAGATAGGAGCTTTGTGAACCTCAGAAGCTGTGACCAGCCTGAAGGCTGGTCACAAAAAAGAAAATAGATGACTTTCCACTGCTATTACAGAAATCTTTGATGAGGCTTGAAACAATCGGCATATGAATCTGTGTGTTTCCTAATGCAGGGAGATCATCACTAAACAGACCAAGCCTGAAACAGAAGGATGCTCAGTGGATTGAGATCTAAAGATAGACATCATGTCCCTTTTCAGTTTTGAAGCTGCTACCATTTAATTGTTTTACAATAATGAGCCCATAACTTTTGCTCCAAGACCCAACGCAAGGCAAAAACTGACCCGACTAAGGAAGGAGCGAACCCCCTCAGAGACTGCTCTAAAATCTTATGGTCTGAGATACCCTCAAACACAGCAATCTCAGATGCCTCCCTCACTTAGGAGGGAAACCTGGGCAGTCTCCAATCCAAGTATTAACCAGGCTTGAGCCGAGATCAGGCGCCACAGTGGCTCAGATCACCCTGATGCCATTGGTTCAACAGGAGATGTGAACATTGCCAGACCTCTGAACCTGAGGGCGGTGTACCTGCCTCACCCTTCTAATGCCGCATACACACAGTTGTAATTTCCGAAACAAATGTTTGATGTGAGCTTGTTGTCGGAAATTCCGACTGTGTGTAGGCTCCATCGGACATTTGCTGTCGGAATTTCCAACAACAAAAATTTGAGAGCTGGATCTCAAATTTTCCGACAACAAAATCTGTTGTCGTAAATTTCAAGCCTGTGTAGACAATTCTGACGCACAAAATTCCTCGCATGCTCGGGATCAAGCAGAATAGCCGCACTGGCTTTTGAACTTCATTTTTCTCGGTTCGTCGTACGTGTTGTATGTCACCGCGTTCTTGATGTTCGGAATTTCCGACAACATTTGTGTGACCGTGTGTATACAAGACAAGTTTGAGCCAACATCCGTCGCAAATAAATCCACGGTTTCGTTGTCAGAAATTCCAATTGTGTGTACGCGGCATAAGTCATTTAGCTAGTCTAATGCTATGTACACACGATCGGACATTCCGACAACCAAACCGTGGATTTTTTTCCGACGGATGTTGACTCAAACTTGTCTTGCATACACACGGTCACACAAATGTTGTGGGAAATTCCGAAACATCAAGAACGCACTGACGTACAACACGTACGACGAGCCGAGAAAAATTAAGTTCAATAGCCAGTGCGGCTTTTCTGCTTGATTCCGAGCATGCGTGAACTTTTGTGCGGCGGAATTGTGTACACGCGTTCGGAATTTCCGACAAGTCTTGTTGTCAGAAAATTTGAGAACCTGCTCTCAAACAGTTGTTGTCGGAAATTCCGACAGCAAATGTCCGATGGAGCATACACACGGTCGGAATGTCCGACAACAAGCTCACATCGAACATTTATTGTCGGAAAGTCCTATCGTGTGTACAGCCCATTAAGGATACATAATAAAGTGACTGCATTAGACAAACTAATACGCAGTTCCAAAAGGATGCAGGCATAGACAATGTTGGTCTACCGCTATACAACCCCCCGTAGGTATACAAGTATTCTTGCCATTCATGCATCTATGTATGCAGCTCAAGGCAATAAGCACATATGTATGTTATCCCTAGACCAGTGATGGCACCCCAGATGTTTTGGAACTACATTTCCCATGATGCTCATGCCCTCTGCAGTGAAGTTGAGCATCATGGGAAATGTAGTTCCAAAACATCTGGGGTGCCGAGGTCCGCCATCACTGCCCTAGACTAATAAGCACATATGTATGTAGTCCTAGACAAAAAGGAAAAACAGATATGTATGTAGTCCTAGGCAAATAAGCACATATGTATATAGTCCTAAGCTAAAAAACAGATATGTATGTAGTCCTAGGCAAAAAGAAAAAACAGATACGTATGTAGTCCTAGGCAAATAAGCACATATGTATACAGTTCATATGAAAACATGGCAGCCTGCGTTTAAGCAATATGCATTTATGGAGGCATGTATTTTTGGAAGGATGTAGGTATGTGCTTATGCAAATATGCGTTTAGGCAAAACACGAAAGCGCCTGTCCATGCAAACACGCCCTTAGGTAATACGTGCCCATGGAGACATGCATCTACGGAATAAGCAAGCATGCGTTTATGAAATGTGTTTATGCAACATATATTATGCAACACATATCTTTGCAACATGCATCTCTGCACCATGTGTTTATGCAAACATGCATCCACACAAACACGTATATCTATGCAACATGCATACACTTATGCCCACAGGTCTATACAAACACATTCTTCTAAAAACCTGCGTCTTCGCAACACGCGTCCACGCAAACGTGCCAAACCAGCCTTGGGGGGCTGCATGCTTGGTGGTTGGGCGCCGCCTGCTTTTCGGGCGCAGGGGCCACGGGGTGGGGCGGCTGGTGCCCTCTGCAAACATGTGTCTATGCAAGCTTGTGTTTATTCAAGCAAGCAAGCACGTGTCTATGCAAACATGTGCCTATGCAAGTAAGCAAGCATTATGAAAGATGTATACTATGCTGCACCTGGGCCCATACTAGTTATAGTAAGGATTAGCAAAGTACATAGGCATCCAATGCAGCCTCTATGCTGCTTCAACAGCCTAAGGCCTCTTCCACACCTGTGCGACCCGTCCTGCGACTTGGGACTGCAAGTTCGCCTGACAAGTCGTACCCCATGGATTTGCAATGAGTACCCTTCACATCTGTGCGTCTTCAAATCGCAGCGACTTCAAATCAGCCCCTGCATTACCCCCGGTCAGACCTTGACATGACTTGAGGTCCATAGACCTTAAGATGACACAGTCACTGCTTCACGTTGCTGAAAAATAGCATCAAAGTTGTGGCAAAATCGTGCAACTTTCAAGTCGCACAAGTGTGAAAAAGAGCCCAAAACTAAGCTCCTGCAGACCCAATGCATGCTATTCTGGAGACACAACTCCTTCAAGTGCACCGATGGCCATGTTCTTCCAAACATGTGCTTATACCACATGAATGTATGCAACATCAATGCAAAACGTGTTTATTCAAACAAGTGTTTAGACAACAAGCTTGCAGGCATGTATACTTTGCTGCACCTGCCCAATTGCACTTGGCCCCATATTAGTTTTTAATAGTTTAGCACATATGCCTGCCATGCAGTCTTTTTCTGCTTCAGATCAGCCTAAAAGTAAGCCCCTGCAGACCAAATGCACATTATTCTGAAGTTTGCAAGTATGCATAGGGTTTTCTTTAAGTCAAACCCAAACACTTTCGTGGCGCAATGCGATTTTTTTTTTTATAGTATATACTATACATATATTTTGCGATTAAATAACATTTCTAATCACACACCTCCCAACATTTTGAGATGGGAATGAGGGACACCTACTAGCAAATGTATGTAGGCATAGGACACGCCCCTGGCCACACCCCCTTAAAGGAGAATTAACCAAAAAAAAGGTTAATTCAATCCACAAGTGCTTTTTTTCACCACTACTGTTCCTTTATATTGGCTTTTAAAATTTACAAATGCAGCAATTTAGAATTTGGATGAAAGGTTTAGCGCTGGAAAACACTTTTTGAAAGATAAAAAGTTCATTTCATATACAACTATATAGATCAGACCAAAATGAGGGACAAATGAGGGGGAAAGAGGGACAGAGGGACATTGCTGCAAATCAGGGACCATTGGGAGCTATGTAATCATATAAAGTTAATCACAAGAGTCCCCCTTTACATCAGAGTCCACAGGTTCCCCCTTTATATCTGAACTCGCAGAGTTCCCCTTCACTGTAAGGGGGGACTCTGCAGACTCTGATGTAAGGGTAAACTCTGGGGATTCTGACATAAGGGATGCTCTGGAAAGCCTGATTTAAGGGGGAACACTGAGAACTCTGATGTACGGAGAGGACTCAGATGTAAGGGGGAACAATGTGGCCTCTGGTGAAAAGGGGAACTGTAAGGGGTGCTCTGAGAACCCCGATTTACCTTAGTGTACTCACTCAGAGGCAGGAGAGAGAAGGGGGGAGACTTCAGTCACAGACAGAGATGGATGGTGAGCTCACTCACCCCTTGGCAGTCAGTACCCCTCATCCAGATGTATCTGAGGCTGCTGGACTTCAAATTTCTTGCCCCCCACTTTCCTTTTCTGAGGCACAGCGTCGGGGATTGGAGTGTGGGTAGACACAGAGGGGTAGGTGCGAGAGGAAGAGGAGCAGATCGAGCCCTCTTGCCTCTCCTGTTTGTGAATGGGAGGGGGAATTGTTAGTGTTGGCTTTGGGCAGTGTGAAAGAGTGTAACAGACACTCTCAGCTTAGACAACTGCAGCCAGCAACCCTGCTAGGAAGCCAAAATCTGGTCTGAAACCCGGACAAATGTTTCAAAACCCGAACTGTCCGGGTGAATCCCGGACAGGTGGCAACCCTAAGTATGCACCTGTTTAACTGCACCAGGCCCCATACCTTTTTTGTGTCAAATGAGCATTATTCTGGAGACACACCACCTTAAAGTGGTGTTCCGGCCGAAATGATACTTTTTAAATAAAAATACCCCTATAATACACAAGCTTAATGTATTCTAGTAAAGTTAGTCTGTAAACTAAGGTCTGTTTTGTTAGTTTATAGCAGTAGTTTGTTATTTTATAAACTTACAGCAGGCCGTGGCCATCTTAAGTGTGGGCATCTGAAGCCAGACTGTATTTCTTCCTGGATCTCATCCTTGCAGATCTCGCACATGCTCAGTGCAGCACAAGCAGTGTAATAGGTTTCAAGTCAGGTTTCCATAGCAATGGCAGTGTCAGAGGAAGTTGGCGCCCCTTCCCAGAAGGCATTGTAAACAGGAAATGATGCGATGGGCTGCGGCCAGGGAGGAGGAAGTGAAAAATGAATACAGCAGATATACAGTAGGTGCTGAGAAAATTTTTTTTTTAAATATCCAATTCGTTTACAGTGCACAGTTTGGTGAGGGGTGCTGAAGATTTGTAAAAATGGGTGGAACTCCACTTGAAGTTCCACTTTTGAGTAGACATGTGCGCCGTCAATAAATTCCTTTTGTTTCGTATTAGAATTCATTCGTATTTCGTAATTCGTGTCCGAAATTTTGTTCGAAATACGAATTTTCGTTAGGTTCGCTAACTTTTCGTAACAATTACGAATGTTGGTTATGATGAATTTATCATTATGAGGGGCTCCCACCATCCCTGTGCTGTGCTGACTTCCTGGGGTTTTTAACTTTTAGGTTTGTTAACTTTTCGTAACAATTACGAATGTTCGTTAGGAATCTGGATCCGAAATTTGTAAATGAAATTTCGTATTTCGTACAAAATTCAGAAGCATAGCAATTCGTATTTCGGATCCTCCTGAATGTACGAATTTACGGAAATTCGTACGAATTTTCGATTCGTATGAAACTAATCGCACATGTCTACTTTTGAGTGGAACTCCGCTTTAATGTTCAGGCGGTGTTTAACACAGTTGAGAAGAGTTATACCACTCTATCGCCATCTAGTGAGGAAATGTACACATAACTGATTTTCATGTGATCAGCATAACTAATGCTGGAGACACAAGGTGAATTTTAATAACTTAAGGACCGAGCCGCTTTCTGAGATTTGTTGTTTACAACTTAAAAACTGTTTTTTTTTTTATATAGAAAATTACTTAGAACCCCCAAACATTATACTTTTTTTTCTCTAACACCCTAGTGAATAAAATGGCGGTCGTTGCAATACTTTCTGTCACACCGTATTTGCGCAGCGGTCTTACAAGCGCAGTTTTTTTTTGAAAAAAAAATACACTTTTTTAAATTCAAAAACAAAACAATAAAGTTAGCCCTTTTTTTTATATCGTGAAAGATAATGTTACGCTGAGTAAATTGATACCCAACATGTCACTCTTCAAAATTGCGCCCGCTCGTGGAATGGCGACAAACTTTTACCCTTAAAAATCTCCATAGGCGACTTTTAAAAAAATTCTACAGGTTGCATGTTTTGCGTTAGAGAGGAGGTCTAGAATTATTGCTCTCGCTCTACCGATCGTGGCGATACCTCACATGTGTGGTTTGAACATCATTTTCATATGCGGGTGCTACTCACGTATGCGTTCGCTTCTGCGAGCACGACAGGACAGGGGCATTTTAAAAAAAAATGTTTTTCTTATTTATTTTACCTTTTTATTTTTACACAGTTTAAAAAAAAAAAAATAATTGTGTCACTTTTATTCCTATTACAAGGAATGTAAACATCTCTTGTAATAGAAAAAAAGCATGACAGGACCTCCTAAATATGAGATCTGGGGGTCAAAAAGACCTCACATCTTATATTTACACTTACAGTCATGGCCGAAATTGTTGGCACCCCAGAAATTTTTCCAGAAAATCAAGTATTTCTCACAGAAAAGTATTGCAGTAACACATGTTTATTCCCTTTGTGTGTATTGGAACAAAACAAAAAAAAGGAGGAAAAAAAAGCAAATTGAACATAATGTCACACAAAATTCCAAAAATCGGCTGGTCATAATTCTTGGCACCCTTTCAAAATTGTGGATAAATAAGATTGTTTCAAGCATGTGATGCTCCTTTAACCCCTTGCCTCCCAGGCCAATTCTGACATTTCTCTCCTACATGTAAAAATCATATTTTTTTTTGCTAGAAAATTACATAGAACCCCCAAACATTATATATGTTTTTTTAGCAGAGACCCTAGAGAATACAATGGCGGTCATTGCAAATTTTTATCTAGCACGGTATTTGCGCAGCAATTTTTTGAATGCATTTTTTTGGGTAAAAAAACAGTTTTAGACTTTAAAGAAAAAACAAAACAAGAAAGTTAGCCTAATGTTTTTACATAATGTACAAAATTGCACACGCTCATGGAATGGCGCCAAACTTCGCTATTTAAAGATCTCCTTAGGCAACGCTTTAAAAATGTTTACTGGTTACATGTTTTGAGTTACAGAGGAGGTCTAGGGCCAAAATTATTGCTCTTGCTCTAATGTTCGCGGCGACACCTCACATGTGTGGTTTGAACACCGTTTTCACATGTGGGCGGGACTTATGTATGCGTTCGCTTCTGCGTGCGAGCTCACGGGGACGGGCGCTTTAAAAAAATTTTTTATTGTTAATTTTACTTTTTTTATTTTAGCTTGACAATTTTTTTTTTGATCACTTTTGTTTCTATTACAAGGAATGTAAACATCCCTTGTAATAGGAATAAGCATGGCAGGTGCTCTTTACAGTGAGATGTACCCCACATCTCACCTCTAGGCTATGCTAAACATCCAGGGCTGGCGGATCCTGTGACGGACTCACCGATCGTAGCGGCGAGTCAGTAGAAGCACCGGAGGGTGGCAGGAGGGCGGGGATGTCCCCTCTCGCCTCCTGTAAGAACGATCAAGCCCTTTAAGAGCTATGGGCGGAAGTGACGTTTTGACGTTGCTTCCGCCCTGCAATGTCATGGAGATGGGTGGGGGGCATTTTCCCCTCACTCGTCTCCATGCCCAGCTAGTGAAAGCATCCGATCGCCTCTGCCACTGCCGATGGCTCTAGTAAGCGGAGGAGGGCACCGGAGCGCAGCAGGAGGGGGGGGGGGACCTCTCCCCCTGCCGATAGAAGTGATCTTGCGGCGAATCCACCGCAGAGACTACTTTTATCTTGAAGCGGACAGCCGGCCAAACAAGAGGATAATGGGGTTTTGGCAGCTAGCTGCTGCCATAACAAAATCAGAATGTATATCGGCGTGCGGTGGTCCGTAAGTGGTTAAACCCTCTGGTAGTAAGATATTTAAAGTGTTACTAAACCCACAACTGTAAAATCGGTCTGTATATGCAGTAAAGCATGCTTGTTATACTCACTGAGGAACTCAAGGGGTTAATCCTCTGCATTGTGTAAAAAAGCTGTTTGATCCAATCTTCTCTGATCCTCCCCTTCTTTTACTGTCCCAAATCCATCTCCTGATAGTACAGAGCATTGGAGACACTCTGCACATGCTCAGTTCGGTGTGCATTAATAGAGAGTTTTTCTTTTGTTTTTTTTGGGAGGGTGCATACGATTAGCCCAGGGCCAATCAGCCCTGCCTAGACAGAGGGTCAGGGGTCATGAAGCCTCATAGGACAGTCAGAGGAGAATGAAAACTCCTTCTACAAGCTTTAACCAGTGTGTAGCCAGACTCCGATTGAAGGCACAAGACTGCTTCTATAAGTGCTGACGAGAAAAGGTATTTAGCAGTTTATATTTACTAAAATAATTGCATTTCCATGTTCTGTGTACTGCGGGAGACCAGATTTAGTGAATGCAGGGTCCTGGGTTTAGTAACACTTTACAGTACTTATTGACCATGACAATTTTTGGTTTACTCGTTTCAACATGCTGCAAGTAAAGTGGTCACATTTCAGCAGCAATTAAAGTCACCCTAACCTTAGATGAGGAATAGGCAACCTCGGCCCCCCAGCTGTGCCCCCTGCCTCAGAGTCCTGCCTGTGGCAGTCAGAGTCTTGCAATGCCTCATTGGACTTGTAGTTCCACAACTGCTGGATTGACCAGCTCCTTGCCAGTACTTTATAGAGAACAGCTGCTGCAGTAGAGCAGCTACAGCATGTCTAAGTGGGAAAGTTTAAAAAAGTGCTGGATGGAGGGGGGACGGGGATGGGGCACAGGCTTCGGGTGCTGCTGTCATCAGACCGGCGAGACTGTGTTTATCCTTCACCCCCTCGTTTGCCCTCATAGGTATGTGCAGGGCAGAGAGGGCTCATTGCAGCCGTCGGGAGAGAAGCCTGGCTTCTGTGTTTACAAGTGACAGTGAGCAGCAAACAGTGCTGGAGGTGGTAGAAGTCCATTCCGACACATAAAGAACAACTCTACTTTAGTAAATCATATTTAAAAAGGGGTTGTAAAGGTTCGTGTTTTTTCACCCTAATGCATCCTATGCATTAAGGTGAAAACACACCTGTCAGTGAATACCCCCCCCCCCTCACTGTTTTACTTACCTGAACCTTGAACTTGTCCCACGGGGACGCGCTGCCTCCCTGCCCGGGGTTCTCGGCTGTTGACTGGATAGATTGATAGCAGCGCAGCCATTGGCTCCCGCTGCTGTCAATCAAATCCAATGACGCGAGCGCCAGGGGGGCGGGGCCGAGTGCTACATTCGGCGTCTATGGATGGCAAATGCTGGACTCGGGAGTGCACCCGCAAGGTAACCCCCTCAGGAGAGAGCTTCTCCCAGGGGGGAGATCTGATGTGGGGAGGAGCCGCCGGGGGACCCCAGAAGAGGAGGTTCGGGGCCACTCTGTGCAAAACAAGCTGCACAGTGGAGGTAAGTGTGATATGTTTGTTATTTTTTTTTATTGAACCTTTAGCGTCACTTTAAGGTTTGTGGGGTATCCAGAATTAAATTGAACTAGCAGAATTCTTCTCTGCGATAGAAGCTGGAGAAAAGGAATGTTGCATGAATCTCCCTTGTAAAACCATGTTATGCAAATAAATTGAGCTGACCAACAAAGGTGTGAGGGGATTTTTGCTTGGGGGAGACTAAGGACTTTTTTTTTTTTTTTTTTTTTTTTTTGAGGATCAGCAAGATGCTTTACCTGCAATGATATTCATAGGTAGTGAAGAGCTACCCCCCCCCCCCCCCCGGGGGGCTGCTGGATCTTCCCTAACAGTACAAAGGCTGTCAGTCACCCACTCACCAGTCCATCACTCTGGCTCCAATTAATCAGTCTAGGGGGTTGTCTTTATTTGGTCATTTTTTTGCTTGCACGGGGAGAGGGTATCAGGGCATGCAAAACTTCAAAATGCTCAGCACTTGATAATTAGAGTACAATCTTCTCCTTGAGCAATAGTGGATGTTGAACAGTCCAAGGCTCTCAGCTGACGATCACGGGGCAAGTCTTTTTTGGCATCTGGTCTATTCTGTGCTGATGCATAACTGCTGGTATCCCGTGCAGATTCCAGAACACTATACAGAAACAGATCAGTTTATGGTCCACTTCCTCTGGACATGCATAGCTCCCAACTGTCCCTGATTTTGAGGGAGTGTCCCTGATCTGGAACAAAGTCCCTCTGTCCCGCTTTTCTCCTCATTTTGGTTGGATTTATATAGCTGTATATAAAATGCACTTGTGGGCTTAACAAATCTTTTGTGTGCGCAATTCTCTTTTAAGGAGGTGTGTCCTATACCTGCATACTTCTAATAGGTGTCCCTCGTTGCCATTTCAAAAAGTTGTGAGGTATGGGACACAGCCCAGTGAGTGAGACGGCACCTCTCCAGACCAGATCACTGGTGGTGAAGTTCTGCAATCAGCTTCCAGCAAAGTCCATCAAGGCCCTCAACCCTGACACTGCTGAGGCCTTATAGGGGCAGCTGTACAGTCCATGATGCTCTGGAACCATCCTGGGAAGAAGGAAGGGTTTCAGACTATTTATCACCTTTCAAGCCCCCTACTGGACACTCCTTTCCAGGGATTGGCTGGAACCTGATAAATATTCAGGCTGGTCATTTTGAAATCTCCCAGCATAAGCTCTGCAAACTTCTTCCCGAGGCAGGGGGAAGCAATCAAACTCCCACCCTGTGAAACTCTGAACAGACCAGGCCAAACAATTGCTGCTCCCTTGATTACAGAAGGAGCCAAAAACTAAAATTTAACTAGCTGCTGGGGAAATTTCATATTTCCCCATTTAAGTTGGCTCACAATATCCTGGTTACCTTAACTGACTTTATACCAAAGGAATGTCATTACAAACTGACCAAGTCCTTAAAAGGTCAGGTTGCTCACAAGTCCTGTATGCAACACAGCTAAAAACTTGGAATATTCAATCTTGTATCAGAGCTGCTATCATGCATGCATCCGATTCTGATCATCTGTGCCACGCTGTGAAAGCAGGCAGGACTCCTTGGTGAAACGGCATCTTTAGTGAAGTATTATTGTTATATTTTCTATTACTCCATTTGTTATCTGTCATTACTTAAATAAAGGTTATATTTATAAGTATTTGTGTGATTACTCTTTGCACATCTTGAATACAACCCCAAAAACATAAAAACGATCATGTAGCCGTGATAGAACACTAGCATCCTACGCTAGGAGGGCGTTTAGAAAAGTCTCACGACAACTAAATCTCTTTTGGTTGGCTGGTCCCTGCAATAGAAGACTGTATAATCCCCTCATTGGCTAAGTGGTTAGCACTTCTGCCTAGCAGCACTATGGTCGTGAGTTCAAATCCCAACCATGACACCTCCTGCTTGGAGTTTACATGTTCTCCCTGTGCCTGCGTCCTCCGGGTACTCCAGTTTCCTCCCACAGTCCAAACACATGCTAGAAGGTGAATTGGCTTTTGTCTAAACTGGCCCTAGTACGTGTATAAATGTGAGTTAGGGACCTTAGATTGTAAGCTCCTTGGGGGGGGCAGGGACTGATGTGACTGTACAATATACGTGTAAAGCTTTGTGTACAGTAAATGGACAGCGCTATATAGGTACCTGAAATAAAAAACAAAACATGTGGGTGGCAACTCTGCAAATTTCAAACACAAGACAGGTTCATCAGCAATGACCGTATTCGAAAAAATTAAATCTCACATTTAAAAGTAAAAGTAAATTGACTAGAAGCCATTAGAATTTTGCTTAAATATAAATGTTCTAGTAAAAAACTCCCAGTCCATGCTGGATCACAGATTAGAAATAAGTTTTATTGCCTTGATAAGGTCACTGACTGTCAGAACAGTACAAAAATTTGAAAAAAAAAAAAGGAGAACACAAAAATACACAAAAAGGATCCAGTCCTTACAAAATTACAAGATTACAAAAGTTATTTTAAAGACTTGTTAAAGTTGGAGACGTAGTCTTATTCAGTAAGGCAAACCGTTCAATGTACACTGACCCATACGAGTTGCTGTGGGTTAATGTAAACCGTCATCACTTTACGTATGGGCTTTACTGAGTAAGCTTCCTGGTAAACTGTTCGCCTCTTTAGGAACAAAAAATAAAAATAATATTCAAGCATTTTTTACATCTTTACTGGGAAAAGTAACTTATTCTCATGGAAGTGAACATTTGATAAAAGCCACATTGCAGGGCTCAGCACATCCCAATGCTTTCTATCTAAATCGGACTTATTTTCTGCCCATATAAAAACAGATAACAGAATTGCACAGTACAGTGGGCCACTTTAAGGGGTACATTTACTAAAGTCAAATAAACTGCAGTTGCTCCAGAGCTTAGTAAATGAGCAGAAGCTCTGCTGACTTCCATCATCCAATCATGTGCAAGCAAAAATGCCTTTAAGGTTTTCTTGCATGCGATTAGGTACTCTTTGCAAAGTGAAGCTTGGCCTCATAAGCTCACTGAGTGCACGGTCTATTTGCCTGTAGTAAATTTACCCAAGTGTCTGTGGGGTTGATTTATTAAAAAGGCAAATAAACTGTGCAGTTGCACTCTGCAAGAGCAGTTGCTCCAGAGCTCAGTAAGCGAGGGGAAGCTCTGCTGACCTTGACCATCCAATCATGTGCAAACAAAAAGGTTTTTGTTTTTTTCCTTGCACGTCATTGGGTATTCTTTGCAAAGTGAATCTTTCCCTGATTTACCAAGCTCTGGAACAACTGCTCTTGCAGAGTGCAACTGCACTTTGTAAAGTGCACATTCTATTTGCTTTTAGACCCCTTTCACACTGAGGAGGTTTTCAGGCATTTTAGCGCTAGAAATGGTGCTTGGAAGCCGCCTCCCATTTATTTCAGTGTGACTTGTCCCGCAAGCGCACTGCCCCAGTGTGAAGTTAGGAAAAGTCCTGCAAGCAGCATCTTTGGGGCAGTTTGGATCGGTGTATACACGGCTCCCAAAACTCCCTTCCCATTGAAATAAAAGGCCAGCGCTTCCAAAGCGCCTGAAAAGTGCTTCAGAAGCACCACAATACGGGTGGATTGCTTTTAACCCCGCTAGCGGCCAAAGGAGGGTTAAAAGCGCTCCGCTAGCAGTCAAAAAGCTCCACTTAAAGGTAAACCGCCGTGAAGACGAGCGGCGCTTTACCGCTAGCGCACAAGCAGCCCCGGTGTGAAAGGGGTCATAGTTAATCAACCCCTGCGTGTCCTTTGTGATATCTCACAGAATACGGGGAAAGTACTGGCATTACAAAATAGCAGTAGAGATACCCAAGTTGTGAAGAATGCAGTAGGCCAAAGCTTAGGTATCCAGGTAAGTAGACATCTGGGGCCCTTGGATGATGGGTTACACTTAGACTTCAAAGCAATTATGGCACTAAAGTACAATAATTTAGGAAACAAAGAGCATATCTTTTCGAAAGCTGTGCAAGCGCACACAACCACGGACAAACTTCAGCTCAAATGTATAAAGGCCTGAAATTACAGCCTCAGCAGCCTACAATGCATTGAGGGCATGTAAAACAGGTCAATCATTACACTGTAGGATGTCCTGTAGGCAGGCCAGAGCTTGTGCTTGAACCAGAAATCACTGCACATTTATGGCACATAGGGGTTGATTTACTAGAACTGGAGAGTGCAAAATCTGGTACAGCTCTGCATAGTAGCCATCAGCTTTCATTGTTGAAGCCTAACTCAACAAAGCTGAAGTTAGAAGCCGAATGGCTACCATGCACAACTGCACCAGATTCCAAGTGCTCCAGTTTTAGCAAAATCTCCCCCATAGAGTTTAGGAAAGAAAAGACATATGCAGCCAACACACCATGAAGCCATTTTATATAGTCCAACTATTTATGGGAGCAATTACCAAATATCTGGACTATAGATCCATTATGTACTGGCAACATATATTGTCTTCTATGTGGATAGCAGTTGACTATCTGCTTGGTGCTGCAAAAAAAGCTCCAGGCCTCTCCCAGGAACGAGTGACAGGAATAGAACAGAACTATGGATGTGGTTCAGGAGTTTGCACAGAGCACAGCTTCCTGATGCCGTTCCCTCAGTACAAAGTGGGCAGTTTTCTGATATGGTTTAGAAAAGACAAAAAGGGGTTGATTTACTAGAACTGGAGAGTGCAAAATCTGGTGCAGCTGTGCATGGTAGCCGATCCGCTTCTAAGTTCAGCTTGCCAAATTAAGCTTTGACAAAAACAAAAAACTGGAAGCCGATTGGTTTCTATGCAGAGCTGCCCCAGATTTTGCACTCTCCAGTTTTAGTAAATCAACCCCTATGTATAGGTCACCAGCACACTATGGATCCATAACACATAGTTTAAAGCAATTACAATATAAAATATCTGGACTACATAAGTATCCATGAACTGTTGGAAACACTTCTTCCTTTTTCAGATGCCAGTTGACCAGCCAGTTGTTACTGAAGTACCCCCTTACTCCACTCTTTTCCCAGGAAGGAGTGTGATAGGAATAGAACTAGTGATGTAGTTTAGAGGGTCCCCCCGGTGCACAGAAGACAGGTCCCTCATGTGGTTTAGGGTTGCTCCACCTGCATCTCATTTCATTACAAGTTTGCTTTAAAAGCAGAATACCTCCAAAACATGTTTTGGTTATAGATCTTCTTTAACTTGGATCAATTTCTACTGCTTTCAGACAGAATAAAGTTTTCTAGGTAATTGGCATTAAGAAAGGTGAACAAGGTCCTGAGAAGATATGGCAATCCAGCAATCCCAGTGTTCAAAAGTCTGTTTCCAGAGAAAGAATTTTAGAAGTCCTGAATGTTTAACTGTTGTCTGTATTCCTCAATCCATTTCTTCATGTAAGCCACTTCCAGAGCACGAGCCTCGATCACCGACTTGGGGTCAAAATCGCTATTGGAGCGCAAGTCCAGATGGTGAGCTCCATCTGGTATAAGAATGGCGACCAGCGAATCGCTGAGGCTCTGCTTGACTCCTCCAGCCGACCACGGGTCTAGATCACCATTACTGGAAAAGAATCATATGTTCAGATTGCCTTTTAGGAAAAACAACAGAATCAAAATGACCAGAAAGTTCACTGTATGTGAAACCTGAGCTGGAACAGTGTCTACACTCTACTGCGACAGACTAAACACTTATAAGCATATAATCTTCCAACTCATTCCATAGCTAAATGGATAATCATTGGCCATGAATGTTGAGTTAGCAGAGCAAAACCAAATCAAACTTGACTTTGCAGCTGGGTAGAGGTTTCCATTTGGGAAGGGTGGCATTAAGCCAGGGATTTACAGCCCCTTTCACTCATACTACCCTGTTTCCCCGAAAATAAGACCTAGCCTGATTGTCGGTGATGGCTGCAATATAAGCCCTACCTTGTTTCCCCTGAAAATAAGATCTACAAGGACTTTAACTAGGGCTTATTTGGGGGGTAGGGCTTATATTGCAGCCATCACCAACAATCACGCTAGGTCTTACTTTCGGGGAAACCGGGTAGTAAGGTTTGCCCATGTATAATTAAAGTTGTTGTAAACCCAACATATACCTAGTGCAGTGACTGGCCTCAGGGGATACACAGAGATTAAACAAATCCTCCTACATACAGTATCTCACAAAAGTGAGTACACCCCTCACATTTTTGTAAAATATTTTATTTTATCTTTTCACACTGAAGAAATGACACTTTGCTACAATGTAAAGTAGTGAGTGTACAGCTTGTATAACAGTGTAAATTTGCTGTCCCCTCAAAATAACTCACACAGCCATTAATGTCTAAACCGCTGGCAACAAATGTGAGTACACCCCTAAGTGAAAATGTCCAAATTGGGCCCAAAGTGTCAATATTTTGTGTGGCCACCATTATTTTCCAGCACTGTCTTAACCCTCTTGGGCATGGAGTTCACCAGAGCTTCACAGGTTGCCACTGGAGTCCTCTTCCACTCCTCCATGACGACATCACAGAGCTGGTGGATGTTAGAGACCTTGCGCTCCTCCACCTTCCGTTTGAGGATGCCCCACAGATGCTCAATAAGGTTTAGGTCTGGAGACATGCTTGGCCAGTCCATCACCTTTACCCTCAGATTCTTTAGTAAGACAGTGGTCATCTTGGAGGTGTGTTTGGGGTCATTTTTTGAAGCGCTGGCTTCAAAAAAAAAAAAAAAAAAAAAAAAAGGGAAGCCCGATTCACCAGCCGGCACTGGAAGATGGAGGGGGGACACCGAGGATGGGGAAGCCACTGCAACATGTGAGTCCAGGGGCAGCACAGGATAAGGGAGCTAGTGACCAGGTTGGGGGGGGGGGGTAGGTCAGGTCCATTTAAAGTCACTCACCCCCCCCCCCTGACCGATGGAGCACCAGCTGCCACTGCTTAGGGGTTGTTTTACAAAAGGCAAAATAGACTGTGCACCTTCCAAAGTGAAGTTGCTCCTGAGCTTAGTAACTGAGAAAGCTTCACTTTGCAAAGAATACCCAATCACATGCAAGGAAAAAAAAAAACCCAAACATTTTTGCTTGCAAGTGACTGGATTATGGACATCAGCAGAGCTCCTGCTCATTTACTAAACTCTGGAACAATTGCTCTTACAGTGTGCAACTGCAAAGTGAACAGTCTATTTGCTTTTAGTAAATCAACCCCTATGTGCTCTAGATTGAGACAAGTACACACTATAGAGGGATATGCTTTGTTCATATTTCATGTCCAAGGTTTACAAACACTTTAAAGCGAACTGTGCCTTGCCTATGCAAGACAGCCAGTTACACCCTCTCATTGTGGGTGTAGTGCCTTCAGAGGGAAGGACAGCGTCCTCAGCCCCGTGTACGTCAACTAGAGTGAACGGGCGCTTCAAGGCCTCCTTACCTCAATCCTGGCAGTGTGAAAGGAGAAGGAGTGAAGGAAAGGCTAGTGAGTATTTGCTGTTAGGAGGCATTAAAAAGAACCTGTTGCTTTGCTCCACATTTACAAAAAAAAAAAACCACACACACACACACACACACACACACACTTGAGCAATTTAAAAGTAGTATGGCCAAAGATTTTTGTCAATACTTCTCTTGTGGGCCACAGGAGTACAATTACTTTTGCCCTCCTATGACCCAGAGTCAGCTTATAGTAGACTATGGCCAGCTGACAAAGCAAAGCCACTCCAGACTTGGGAAGCGTCCTGACAATACTGTCAGGATCCACCCCGCTTCCTGGCTGACGCTGCCTCTCAGCGCACAGCTGAGAACTTGAACCCACCGCTTCAACCCTGTCCCCAGCCCGGCACTCCAGTGAGCACTGAACGGGTATAGCTGAGAGCGGTGACTGACAGGGACTGCTCTCTGATCAAATCAGCCCAAGAACTGAGCAGTGGTCACGTGATCACTTCATTCCTCGGGCCCAGAGACAACGTGGGAGAGCTGCTGCAGTGGGGCGGCGAGTATATTACAATTTTTTTTTTCTCAAATCCCATACTATTTATTTATACCAGTGTTTCTCAACTCCAGTCCTCAAGGCGCCCCAACAGGTCATGTTTTAGGGATTTCCCTCAGATGAAACAGCTGTGGTAATTACTAAGGCAGTGAAACTGATCAATTCACCTGTGCAAAACAATGGAGAGCCTGAAAACATGACCTGTTGGGGCGCCTTGAGGACTGGAGTTGAGAAACACTGATTTATACATTTCTTACAAACTGTGGCTATTGCAGACAAGACCACTAGATGGCACCCTCATAAAGGCTGCGATATAAAAAAGGACAGATTTCCCCCCCCCCCCCTTCTTCTTCTACCCACTATCCCACCTACAAGTATGAACATTCCTACCTGAAGAGGATGTTGCTGGCGGAACTGATGTTCTTCCCACCGTACATGGTTGTGATCCATTTTTCGCGAGGCCGCACTCCCCACTGTTTGTAGCATTCATCTGAATAGGTTTTGAAGTCCCACTTTTGGGGCTCAAACATGTCATTGACTCCATCAGAGCAAAATGGCATCACCATCTCTGTGCAAGCCTAAAAAGGAACAAAAAAAATAAAAAAAAATAAAAAAAAAAACACAACACGTGTTTACCCAGTTTTACAGCAAGATCCAAAGATTCTCACTATGAACTCTAACAAAGTCCCATTGGTCCCGGTAAAGTTACAAAGCTTTAACGGACATGGGCCAGCTGTGTGAAATGCATTGT
The DNA here is from genome assembly GCF_042186555.1 of Aquarana catesbeiana. Taxonomy (NCBI): domain Eukaryota; kingdom Metazoa; phylum Chordata; class Amphibia; order Anura; family Ranidae; genus Aquarana; species Aquarana catesbeiana. The sequence goes on from NC_133325.1 coordinate 44,917,272, forward strand.
TCTCACCAAGGTATACATTACCCCAGACTTGAAGGGGTTACCACTTAATACACCCAACAGCTGCGTTAAGTAGGGTTTGCTTTGACACATGACAAGACATGAAGCCATAGATAATTGGGTCCACTGTGCAGAGCAGCAATCAAGGAATCTAGTCAGCCCTCATACCTACACACTAGGCTGGTTATTACGGCCATCTGTGCAAAGATCTCGTCTTCCGGAATTACAAGGGAAGTGTTTAAATACTTTAAGCATGAGGGTTCCCATAACATTGTGTGATGTAGGTCAGGTTTTGTGCCAGAAAGGAGAAATCATGGATTGCATACCAACCTAGGGACTAAATCAGGGGTCTCCAAACTTTAAGAACGGGCCAGTTTATTGTCCTTCACACTTTTAGGGTAGGAAAAGATGGTGACCCATCATAGGTGTCGGTGGGAAGAATAGTGCTCCAAGGGCCAGATAAAGAACATATCCAGCACCAAGGCCGTAGTTCGGAGACCGCTATACTAAAGTCAAATAAAAAAAAAAAAAAAAAGAAGGAGGTTACAGGTCTCCAGTTTGGATTTTACCAAGTGGAAGTTTCATGTGCTTATAATTTTGCCTTTCCCCTCCTCCCCTTTTCATCCACACAAAAATCAAAACGTAATAAATAAAAGCATTTTATTTTCAGTACATTATCCAAAAATAAAAAAAAACCCTTATGGCTGGTACTTCAAATTGTATCTACACCAGGGAAGCCATTAATTTTTTGGTCATTGGGAAAAAATGCTCCTCTTACAGTAGTAGTCAAAACACCTTCCTTTACAGACAGCAAAAACGGATCATTGGCGTCATACTGCTGGCTAAGGATGAGCCGAAAACGCCCCGGTTCTGTTTGCACCAGTACTTGCAAACAGGTAAAAAATTTGGACGAACACACACACCCCGTTAAAGTCTATGGGACACGAACATGAAAAATCAAAAGGACCAATTTTGAAGGCTTATATGCAAGTTATTGCCAAAAAAAAAAAAAAAAAAAAAAAGAGGCTTTGGGGACCCGGGTCCTGCCCCAGGGGACATGTATCAATGCAAAAAAAAAAAAAAGTTTTAAAAACTGCCATTTTTTCGGGAGCAGTGATTTTAATAATGCTTAAAGTGAAACAATAAAAATGAAATATTCCTTTAAATATCGTGCCTGGGGGGGCGTCTATAGTATGTCTGTAAACTGCCGCAGTTTTCCCGTGTTTAGAACAATACCCATTACCAATTCACATGGGAGGGGGGGGGGTGAGACGGGATCTAGGGGTCCCTTTGTTAAAAGAGGCTTCCAGATTCCTATAAGCCCCCAGCCTGCAGACCATCACAACCAGCGTGCTCAGATAAGGGTCTGGTATGGATTTTTTTGGGGGGACCCGCATACCATTTTTTTTTTTTTTGGTTTGGGGTTCCCCTTAATATTCATACCAGACCCAAAGGGCCTGGTAATGGACTGGGGGGAACCCATGCCGTTTTTTTACAATGAGTTTTATCTATATTGCCGAGACCCGACAATTCATTACAGCCGCGATCAGTTTTAAATGACTTTTCCTTTAGAAATGTAATTTTGTGGTATTGTTCTAAACACGGGAAAACTGTGCCACTTTACAGGCATATTATAGACAACCCCCAGGTACAATATTTAAAGGAATATTTCATTAGTATTGTTTCACTTTAAGCATTATTAAAATCACTGCTCCCAAAAAAAAAAAAAAGTCAGTTTAAAATTTTTTGCTTCGAAACATGTTCCCTGGGGCAGGACTCGGGTCCCCAAACACTTTATGACAATAACTTGCATAGAAGCCTTTAACATGAAAGACCAAAAAGTGCTCATTTTAATGTCCCATAGACTTTAATAGTTTAAAAGTTTAATACTTTGCTGCGAACACCGCGTAATGTTCGCTGTTCGGCGAGCTGGCTCATCTCTACTGCTGGCTCTGCCACATGGCATTGGCCCTGAAACTATGCTGAATCCATCAAGTGGGAAGTCAGCCACAGCTCATGGATCTGCTATCCACCTCTGGAGGAATCCTGGTTGGGAATGGTTGATGTAGACAGTGTGGTGCACATCTCGCAGAATTGTAATTACAGTGCCTTGAAAAATTATTCACGTTCCTTGAAATTTTACATTTTGTCATGTTACAACCAAAAACGTAAATGTATTTTATTGGAATGTTATGTGATAGACCAACACAAAGTGGCACATAACTGTGAAGTGGCAGGAAAATGATAAATGGTTTTAAACATTTTTTTACAAATAAATATGTGAAAAGCATACAAGGCGTACATTTGTATTCAGCCCCCCCGGAGTCAATACTTTGTAGAACCTCCTTTCTCTGCAATCACAGCTGCAAGTCTTTTTGGGGATGTCTCTACCAGCTTTGCACATCTAGAGGGACATTTTTGCCCATTCTTCTTTGCAAAATATCTCAAGCTCTGTCAGATTGGATGCAGAGCGTCTGTGAACAGCAATTTTCAATTCTTGCCACAGATTCTCAATTGGATTTAGGTCTGGACTTTGACTGGGCCATACTAAACACATGAATATGCTTTGATCTAAACCATTCCATTGTAGCTCTGGCTGTATGTTTAGGGTCGTTGTCCTGCTGGAAGGTGAACCTCCACCCCAGTCTCAAGTCTTTTGCAGACACCAACAGGTTTAATTCTAAGATTGCCCTGTATTTGGCTCCATCCATCTTCCCATCAACTCTGACCAGCTTCCTTGTTCCTGGTGTGTTCAGGGTGATGTGCAGTGTTCGTTTTTCACCACACATAGCGTTTTCCTTTTAGGCCAAAAAGTTCAATTTTGGTCTCATCTGACCAGAGCACCTTCTTCCACATGTTTGCTGTGTCCCCCACATGGCTTCTCACAAACTGCAAACTGGACTTCTTATGACTTTCTTCTTGTCACTCTTCCATAAAGGTCAGATTTGTGGAGAGCACGACTAATAGTTGTCCTGTGGACAGATTCTCCCACCTGAGCTGTGGATCTCTGCAGCTCCTCCATAGTTACCATGGGCCTCTGGCTGCTTCTCTGATGAATGTTCTCCTTGCCCGGCCTCTCAGTTTGGGTGGACGGCCATGTCTTGGTAGATTTGCAGTTGTGCCATACTCTTTCCATTTTCAGATGATGGATTGAACAGTGCTCTGTGAGATGTTCAAAGCTTGAGATTTTTTTTTTTTATAACCTAACCCTGCTTTAAACTTCTCCACAACTTTAACCCTGACCTCTCTGGTGTGTTCCTTGGCCTTCATGATGCTGTTTATTCACTAAGGTTCTCTAATAAATCTGAGGGCTTCACAGAACAGCTCTATTTATACTGAGATTAAATTACACAATTTAAAATTAACAAAAGTGAAAATTAAAAAAAAAAAAAAAAACACCAAACACCTCACATGCAGCCTGTGCAAACCCCCCCACCGCTCGTCATCTGACCAGCACACACTTACCCCATCCTGGTGGTGGGTGACGGCGGCGAGCTGTGGGACATGCAGCAGGTCAGACGGTGTCGTCCATGGTTCTCTGTCCTCCCGTGCGTCTTCTTCCGCACGGCATCCAACCGGAGCGCCTGTGCCTTCAGCCAATCAGGTGACGGGTATTAGACCCACGCCTCCTGATTGGCTGAGCTTCAGTGTTAGCAAAGCAAATGAATATTTGCTTTTCTAACACACCTGGGTGGACAGCAAGCGCAATGCTTTGCGCTCCAAGTCCACCTTTTTTGAAGCCTATAGCTCTAATCAGAAAAAAAAAAAAAAAAACACACACACCACACCCCCACGGCTGTAATTCTAGCACCGGTGTCAGAAAAGGGGCTGGATGCATGAATAGGGGTTGGTTACAGCGCCCATGGATAGATTCATGTTGTGCATGAATCCATCCATTCTACACAGAGGGGGCAGCGCACATAATAAACGCACAGCCACTGGTGGACTCTATTTACCAATTACCGTAGGCGACTTCTGAAGGCAATTGGTTCCACTAGATTTTAGTTGGGGGTATCAGAGTAAAGGGGGCTGAATACAAATGCATGCCACACTTTTCAGATATTGATTTGTAAAAAAATTTTAAGGATCGATTATTTTCCTTCCACTTCACAATTATGTGCCACTTTGTGTTGGTCTATCTCATAAAATCTCAATAAAATACATTTATGTTTTTGGTTGTAACATGAAAAAATTTGGAAAATTTCAAGGGGTATACTTTTTCAAAGCACTGTATTATAAAAATACACACACTATTATTATTATTCACATACTACAACATTGGGGTGAACTGCAATCACCAATTGGGACAGGCTTTGGTTTGCTCCAATCCACCAAAAAGGAAGCAGTCCGTGTTGGACCGCCAATCAGCTGTGGCCTGGGCATTCCCCCACCCCGTAGCTGCACCTAAACAAATGGGCAGAGATGCTAGTGACATCACCGACCTAATATGGCCATATCAGGTCAAAATGCCCTGGCTGCAACTGATTGGGCCACCACTGACCACTTCTTTCTGGTTTCAGCCAAAACATGAATTTAAACCCTTCCTAATCTGCACTCAAACAGTGATATCCTATTATTTGCATGCAGAGCTCATTATTTACATGGAGCACAAAGTTTCACAGCCTTCTGTACATTAGTTTCCTGAAAACATCACGGCACCCTGCCTCCGTACTCTCCTCAAGAACCCTCAGCCTTGATGCATGTTGATGGACTTTAGGGGGGAGTTATGCAAACATCAAAGTTACATAACGGGCGGATGTCAGTCTGGTGGGGGTGGGCTGTCCTAGGTGCATGGATGCGCAAGTCCACTCAAGGCAACACCCATGCATTATGATGATCCATGACTGAAAGAACTGAAGTCCAAAAGAATAAGAAGAAGCAGGTCAGGGGAGGAAAAATTAGGAAATTAGGCTCTCTCGCTCTGACTTACTGCAGCTTATAATGCACATTGTGAGAAGCTCACAGTGAGGGCAGGGTAAGCTATTTCATTCCAGGAGAGGAGCCGATACAACTGTGCAAGACAGAAGGGAAAGCTGGAGGTCAGATTTAATGCCATTTAGGAACATTGCCCATAAAGTGCCAGGTCACTTTAGCTAAGAAAAGGGGAAGGCGGGGCGTGGCCGAGACATGGAACAGAGCGGACGTGTATGAGCTGAGCTCCGTCTGACCCGCTCCATACTTCGCTCCTTGCAGCAGCACAAATTGACCCAGACGCCGGCTCTGTGAGATGCCGACACGGAGGAAGCCATCCCCGCAGCCCCGGAGAACCCCACGGCTCCGTTCCAGCTCTCTTGAGGCCTTTTTTTACGGGGGAAGACGGTCGGGAGCAGAATCCAAGATGGCGCCGGGTGAGTCTTCACAGGCCGCACACGCGGCATCCCCAGCCATGTCGCCGCGCCATCCACCGACATCCCCCCTTCTCCCATCCTCTCCAGAATCCAGAGGAAGCCCGTTCAGTAGCCCGGGTAGGAGGGATGCGGGGAAGAGCCGTGACCATACCCCTCTGCACGCTTTCCCGGCCCGATCTGCCGCCTCTCCCTCCCCCAGCTCTGGACTCTCCCAACACATAGCCCCAGGACTCAGAGACCCGCACATAGCCCAAGATGACGGCGACCTCAGGTCCCATATCCTTGCCCTTCCTACCTGGGCAGACATTGAAGGATTCATGGCCCGCATGGAGAAGGCCTTTAGAAAGGACATTGAGGATTTACAAGCTGACACTGCCCACATAGGAGGCAGGGTGGAGGCCCTAGAGGCGACAGTGGAGGACATTAACCCTTCCCTACAGGCTTTACAAGCACACAGTAAAATGCAGGATCAACGGATTGACTCTTTGCTCGATCAACTTGATGATGTGGAGAATAGAAGTCGCAGGGTCATTATTCGCATTAGAGGTCTGCCAGAAGCCACAGGCCCTAGGGACATAATCCCCTCACTTCAGGGGCTGTTCACCCAAATTCTGGGGAGAGAAGCTCCCGACCATATAGAGATCGATCGTGCGCACAGGGCCCTTAGACCTCCCTCAGAAGACCCTGATAAACCACGAGACATTATCTGTAAACTGCATAAGTATACTGTGAAGGAGCGCATCATGTTTCATGTTAGAGGTATGCGCCATGTGGATTTTGATGGAGCACAAGTGTCCTTATTTCCGGACTTATCCAGACGCACGCTGATGCAGCGCAGGGCCTTGAAGCCTCTGCTGGCAGTCCTGCAGGAAGCACACTTGGTATACCGCTGGGGATTCCCCTTCAGCCTTTCCGTCACAAAAGATGGCCAACAAATCACTTTGCGGAACAAGTCAGATCTTCCTCATTTCCTCTCACGCCTTGGTCTCCCCCCTGTGGACATACCTGATTGGCGCATTTCCTCTGAAGTTCCACTACCAGCCCGTCAGGAACCTTGGCAGCAAGCCCGCCGCAGACGACGCAACAAACCTCGGAATGGACAAACTGCCGCAACGGAGCAAGACCCTCCTTCTTCCCCAGCTGTACGTTGAGGTGGAGAAACGACTTTGGAGGCTTCAACTTTCCACCCACAGGACTGGCGTTATGTCCGTGTTTTGGTTCTAAATTCTGCTGGTTCAATTTTTGCTGTTGCAGATAATTCTCACATACACCTGACTTTCAGAGGTGCTCACATAGAGGAGCGGGTCCCCTCAGTTGGGGCTCCTGTTTAGTGACTCTCCACTTTCCCCCCATAGGTAAACTCATGAGAGTTACATTCCTTGTAGAAGGAAATGCACGACGCAGTGATCGCCCGCATTTTGTGGTGCCACTAGGCCGGCGGGCGATCTCGGCACCGTTGCACCTAGAGGTTACTGAATACCCACAGGGTATTACGTTTTTTGTTTTCTTGATGTTCCTAATTTTTCTCCCAATGCTTTCCCCCCCTCTTTTTTTATGGTTTTTCTCCTCAATGTTTTATGATGATGTCTATGGAAGGGTTGTCTATCTATTGCATGGGTTATACTCATTTGCTTTTCTTATCAGCACTTTAGATTTGCTGGGTCGTATGCCGTGGCTCTCTCCTCGCTCTCTTCGCGCCCTCTGGGGGACCCTATGGATAACCAGCAATGGCTGATCTGAAAATCGTGTCATACAACGTACGGGGCCTGAGTTCTCCATCCAAACGCAGTAAGTTGTGGCTTGAGACAAAGAGATCTGGTGCACATATCTTATTATTACAGGAAACTCATTTCAGAGCTGACTCAGTCCCTCGCCTCCCCACACACAAATACAATCAATGGTTCCTCAGCAATTCACCCAAATCTAAATCAGGTGGGGTCACGGTGGCGATCCATAAAAATTGCCCCTTCATCACCACTGACCACCGCGCAGATCCTGAAGGCAGATTTGTTTTTCTGAAAGGCACTATATACATCCAAAAATTTACAATTGTGGCGCTGTACGCTCCCAATTCTAGGCAGCTAGATTTTTTGGAGAGGGTCCTGGATTCCCTCTCCGAATTTCGCGAGGGGCGTCTCATTGTGGGAGGGGACTTCAATGTGTGCCCCGACCCGCAGTTAGATACCTCTTCAGGCCACTCTACACACTCATTTGCGTTTCTTAAGCGCTTCCGTAAAACCTTACACGCTAGTCATCTGATCGACTGCTGGAGAGTGACACATCCTACTGGAAAAGATTTCAGCTACTATTCCGCTACACATAAAGTGTACACGCGGATAGACCTTCTACTGGTAGATCAACGCCTTTTGGAATCACTCTCTGGCTCGTCGATCGGATCTATGACGATTTCCGATCATGCACCCATTTCCATCTCCCTGGCACCTTTGTCTTCAGAGGCTCGCCAATGGACTTGGCGCCTGAACGAAAACCTATTAGATGATGCAGTAGCGTTAGCTCAGGTGACAGATGCTATCTCTCTGTATTTCAAAGAAAACGCGACGGGAGAAACTGGGGTAGCATATGTTTGGGAGGGACATAAAGCTGTGATAAGAGGTGAATTTATTGCCCAAGGAGCTAGGCTCAAAAAGGCCCGCTGTGGGGAACTCCAATCCTTGCTGACACAATTGCGTACAGTAGAACTCAAACACAAAACGACAATTGACCCCTCTTTTATACGAGAAATTAACAGCCCTCAGGGCACAGCTCTCAGACCTACTAGAAAAACGAACCCGTGACAGACTCCGATACGTCTCATATAAATTCTATGAGTTTGGTAATAAGTGTGGCAAACTACTGGCCAGGGCCCTGAAACGGCAACGCACATCCGGACATGTCCATAAAATTCAAACGCCCTCGGGATCCCAAACTGTACTATCCTCTAAAATTGCAGATGCCTTTCGCGATTATTATGCCCAACTTTATCAACTCCCAGCCACACTTGCAGGACATACGCCCTCTCAGAAGGCAGACCGTATTGCGCAATACTTGGAGGAGGCACTCACACCACAAATTTCGCAACAAATTAGTGCTCAGCTTGATAGGCCTATAGCGGTGGAGGAAATAGAAGCAATCATTAAGGATCTTCCGCATGGGAAGAGCCCTGGTCCTGATGGACTAACTAATGCGTACTATCGCAAATTTTCTCACCTCCTGGCTGCCCGAATGTGCACATATTTCAATGCGTTAGCTTCGGGCACCACCCTCCCGAGGGATGCGTTGATGGCGCACATCACCGTCCTTCCGAAGGAGGGCAAGGATCCCTCCACCCCTAGCAGCTATAGGCCGATTTCATTACTGAACACTGATATCAAGATTTTCGCGAAAGTGTTGGCTAATCGCCTCAAACCTATCCTCCCATCGGTGATTCATACAGATCAAACGGGTTTTATAACAGGTAGGGAGGCTAGGGACAACTCCAATCGAGCCATACAATTGATACACTGGGCGAACCTGCGTCGGCCCAGTGCACCCTGTCTTCTCTTATCCACGGACGCTGAGAAGGCCTTCGACAGGGTGGACTGGGCCTATCTGCAGGCGGTGCTCTCTCGATTGGGCTTGGGAAGTAATATGCTCCAATGGATAGGGTCATTATACAGTTCCCCCGAAGCGCGGGTTAAAGTAAATGGAACGCTTTCCAACCCCTTTCCTATTCGAAACGGTACACGGCAGGGGTGCCCCTTGTCCCCCTTGATTTTTGCCCTCACTCTAGAACCACTACTCAACATAATCAGAGCAAACCCTAATATAAAGGGGCTCACGGTGGGAACGACAGAGCATAAACTATCGGCTTACGCAGACGACGTTCTTTTCTATGTTACAGACCCACTGATCTCCCTACCTAACATCATGTCTGAATTAAACAGATTCTGTTCTTTATCAAATTTCAAAATTAATTATAGCAAGTCCGAGATTCTCCCCCTCAGTGTTCCTCAAGCAATGCGCTCCCAACTACAGGCCTCCTTCTCCTTCACGTGGTGCTGCTCTTCCTTAAAATACCTGGGGATTCACCTCCCAGCTGATATAACACAACTTTACTCATGCAATTTTGCACCATTACTCACAACTATCAAAGCTGATTTAACTAGGTGGGATCGTACTTCCTTTTCGTGGATGGGGCGGGTCAGCATACTGAAGATGAATGTACTGCCACGAATTCTGTTTTTTCTCCAGATGATACCTATTGCTTTGCCCAGATCTCTTTTCTCGACCTTCAACAGCCTATTTGTCAAATTTATTTGGCAGGGTCATGTACCCCGCTTAGCTCTCCGTACGCTACAACGCCCTAAAAATATGGGAGGACTGGGAGTGCCTTCTGTCCGCAAATATTATGAGGCAGTGGCCCTGCAGAGAGTTCTCGACTGACACCACCACACCTCTACCAAGGCTTGGGTTCCTCTCGAGAAGTTTCTGGCGGGACGCAACTTGTCTCATGCCCCTTGGCTCCCGCGTGAGAACAGAGGTCTTTCGAGCTTTGTTTCCCCGATCACTATACATGTACTGAGATTGTGGGATACCATTAACTCAAAGGAGCACCTGTCACAGCCAACGTCCCCGCTTGCACCGCTAGGAGGCTTTCCCTGGTTCACTCCAGGGGAACACCTTTCCTACCTCCGCAATTGGACTGGTGATGGGGAGGTTCGCTGTGGACGGTTTGTTCATGAACAAGGTATGGTGTCCTTAGACTGGCTCCGATCCCAGTTTGGTAGCTTTCCTATGGATGGATGGCGATATAGGCAACTACAGCATTTTATTAAGAGTTTACCTCTTCCTGTGCGACCCCCCTCATCACTAACCCCCTTCGAAAAACTATGTAAATCTGAGGGCCCCATTGCTCACTCTATCTCCTTGCTTTATGCGATGCTGCAGTCTGCGGAATCTCAGAACAAACCTACATACATTAGGGAATGGGAGAGAGACCTGGGACACACATTTACTGAGGTCCAATTGAATAACCTTTATCGGCTCACTCATAAAAGCTCAATAGATACCAAAACGCAGGAAAATTGTTTCAAACTATTAACCCGATGGTATAAGGTACCAACGAAATTGGCGAAAATATATCCGACATTTTCGGCTGCATGTTGGAGGGGCTGCGGGCTTAGGGGCACTTTCCTACATATTTGGTGGGAGTGCCCGAGGCTCCGGCCCTTCTGGCTAGACGTTAGAGCCCAGATAAAGGTTATCCTAGATGTGGATTTACCGGACTCCCCCATGGAGTTCTTGCTGCATGTGCCATCCACCCCACTAAGTCAGTACCGGAAGTCGATACTCCCACACCTCTTAAATGCTGCACGGCGTTTGATCCCTGTTCACTGGAAATCAACCCGTATTCCGAGACGAACCGAGTGGATGGGCCTGATTGACTCGGTCATGGCAGCGGAGGAGTGGATGGCAAAATGTAAAGATAAGTTTGATAAATTTTATGCAATCTGGGCGACATGGACACATTATAAGTCTAGGGATACGGCGACTCCCCTCCAGGCTTCCCCTGGGGCCGCTTCCTGTAGATCAGACATTGCTGGAGTTGCCCCTTAAACAACTTTGAAGGATGAGAGCCACGGCATACTTATTTAACCCCAAGATCTACATAATGATAATGATATTGCACTTTTAATTCACACAGTTGTGCTAGCCATTAGACAGATATGTCAGGGATTATTAGATATACCCATCATCCTCCCTCCCCAATTTTCTCCCTCTTTTTTACCCCCTTCCCCACCCCCCCTTTTTTTTCCGGCTAGGGTCTAACTCTTGGACACTAACAGGATGTTGTTTACTTAACATGGTTACTGTTGACCTGCTTAGATGTAGTGGTGGTTTCAACCATAGATTCCACCTCTATTATGATGGTGGACGCAGGATGAAGAAGTCATAAGTATCTCATGACACACTTACGTCAAGGTTTTAGTAAAAGTTTGCACCGTTTGTTCTTTTACTCTTTAAAGCACATCCTTTTAATATATATGGTTTGGTATACTTTTATGGTACTACACTGTGATTTATTAGATCCCCCCCCCCTTTTTTTTTCTTCTCTTTGTACCCCCTGTATTATTATTTGTTATATTTGAAAATAATATATAATAAAGATTATATAAAAAAAAAAAAGAAAAGGGGAAGGCATATACCTAATATTAAGCCAACCCAACAGCACTCAGGACTGGTAATAGGCCGCTCATGCAGTGTACTATATCATGGTGAGGTAAGGGAGAAAGTCACATGTTCCTCTGTAGGTGGGTTTTGTTCATACAGGTGAACAGGGAGCACCATACCATCATCAACTTGCTCCCTGCCATCTGGGCAAGATCCAATGTTTCAAGATGTGGAGGTGCACGCGACATGATCAGAACTTACAAAGAAATCCTGCTGGGGGCTCTGGAGGGCAAATGGGGCGGCATAAAAATCATGGAGGGCAAGTAGCCCGTCAACCCTAAAGGGTTGGATACAGCTGCAATTCCAGACATCCCCTGCAATAGGGGAGACATTTACTCCTAAAAAAGGGAAGCAGAGCCTGCAGATTCTCTTCAGCCCCGCTCACTGTATATATACGTCATTTTTTTGAAGATGGATATCTCGGTAACGGCAGCAGCTGCTGCCACAACCGAGATATCCATCTTTTCAGTGAGCGATTCTGTACACGATAATGGTGGTCTCAGCGGCGGGTTCGCCGCGAGATCACCGTTATCGGCGGCGGGAGAGGTGCCACCCCCCCTCCCGCCGCTCTCCCGCACCCTCCGCCGCTTACCGGAGCCGTCGGTAGCGGCGGAGGCGATCGGGTCCTTTCCCTGCTGAGGTATGGAGACAAGTGAGGCCAAGATGGCGCCTACCCGTCTCCATACCATGTGACGGCCGGAGCGACGTCATTACGACAGCTCCGCCCACTCTCTTAAAGGCACAAATTTTTTTAGTGTCATTTTTTTAAACGACTTTTTTTTTTTTTTTTTGCATTTTAGTCTAAATATGAGATCTGAGGACTTTTTGACCCCAGATCTCATATTTAAGAGGACCTGTCATGCTTTTTTCTATTACAAGGGATGTTTACATTCCTTGTAATAGGAATAAAAGTGATCCAAATTTTTTTTTTTTAAAAACAGTGAAAAAATAAATAAAATAAAATAAATAATAAAAAAAAAAAAAAAAAAATTTTTTTAAAGCGCCCTGTCCCGACGAGCTCGCACGCAGAAGCGAACGTATACGTGAGTAGCGCCCGCATATGAAAACGGTGGTCAAACCACACATGTGAGGTATCGCCGCGACCGGTAGAGTGAGAGCAATAATTCTAGCCCTAGACCTCCTCTGTAACGCAAAACATGCAATCTGTAGAATTTTTTAAACGTCGCCTATGGAGATTTTTAAGGGTAAAAGTTTGACGCTATTCCACGAGCGGGCGCAATTTTGAAGCGTGACATGTTGGGTATCAATTTACTTGGCGTAACATTATATTTCACAATATAAAAAAAAATTGGGCTAACTTTACTGTTGTCTTATTTTTTTTTTCAAAAAAGTGAATTTTTTCCAAAAAAAGTGCGCTTAGAAGACCGCTGCGCAAATACGGTGCAAAAAAAAGTATTGCAATGACCGCTATTGTATTCTCTAGGATGTTAGAAAAAAAACAATATATAATGTTTGGGGGTTCTAAGTAATTTTCTAGCAAAAAAACCTGTTTTAAACTTGTAAACACCTAAAATCCAAAACGAGGCTGGTCTTTAAGTGGTTAACTCATGAGTAGGGATGAGCTTCGTGTTCGAGTCGAACCCATGTTCGACTCGAACATCGGCTGTTCGATCGTTCGCCGAATTGCGAACGTTATGGGCCGTTCGCGCTAAATTCGTGTGGCGCGTCACGGCCCATAATTCACTGCGGCATCGCAGTGCATTGCTGGCTGATGATTGGCCAAGCATGCACTATGACCCGCATGCTTGGCCAATCACAGCGCCGTCAGTAGAGAGAGCTGTAATTGGCCAAAGCCAGGGTGGCTTTGGCCAATTATGGCTCAGGGGATTTAGTACACACCCCACACTATATAAGGCCGCCTGCACGGCGGCCCTGTGTAGTGTGTGTTCCGGTGTGCTGAGAGATAGAGAGAGAGAGAGACAGTGTCATTTGATTTGAGTTAGATAGATTAGGCAGAACAGTCAGTCAGTTAGCTGCACTTACAGTGTATTGTGTATATATATGCATCCCAGGTGTTGCATATATATATATACACTGTATTCAGTTTAGCTAGATCCGTTCCTGTTATCTTCTATCTAGACTATTTACATTTAATGCAGTGCGTCCTGCTCACAGTGTTCAGCTAGATCCGTTCCTGCTATTTACATTTAGTGCAGTGCGTCCTGCTCACAGTGTTCAGCTAGATCCGTTCCTGTTATCTTCTAGACTATTTACATTTAGTGCAGTGCGTCCTGCTCACAGTGTTCAGCTAGATCCGTTCCTGCAATTTACATTTAGTGCAGTGCGTCCTGCTCACAGTGTTCAGCTAGATCCGTTCCTGCTATTTACATTTAGTGCAGTGCGTCCTGCTCACAGTGTTCAGCTAGATCCGTTCCTGCTATTTACATTTAGTGCAGTGCGTCCTGCTCACAGTGTTCAGCTAGATCCGTTCCTGTTATCTTCTAGACTATTTACATTTAGTGCAGTGCGTCCTGCTCACAGTGTTCAGCTAGATCCGTTCCTGCTATTTACATTTAGTGCAGTGCGTCCTGCTCACAGTGTTCAGCTAGATCCGTTCCTGCTATTTACATTTAGTGCAGTGCGTCCTGCTCACAGTGTTCAGCTAGATCCGTTCCTGTTATCTTCTAGACTATTTACATTTAGTGCAGTGCGTCCTGCTCACAGTGTTCAGCTAGATCCGTTCCTGTTATCTTCTAGACTATTTACATTTAGTGCAGTGCGTCCTGCTCACAGTGTTCAGCTAGATCCGTTCCTGTTATCTTCTAGACTATTTACATTTAGTGCAGTGCGTCCTGCTCACAGTGTTCAGCTAGATCCGTTCCTGTTAAATTCCTACTGACAGGCAGGCTTGTCTGGTTACAGTATATAAAGCTACCTGAAGAAAATTACAGGTGTTCTATTTGATCCTATTAGTACCACGGTCAGGCAGCTAGACTATTTACATTTAGTACAGTGCGTCCTGCTCACAGTGTTCAGCTAGATCCGTTCCTGTTATCTTCCTACTGACAGGCAGGCTTGTCTGGTTACAGTATATAAAGCTACTTGAAGAAAATTACAGGTGTTCTATCCCAGCTTAGTGCAGCTACAGGCCATTAGTATGTCTGGAAGGCCAAGAAGGAGAGGCAGACAGTCACAAGCCAATAAGAGAGGGCAAGCAGGCTCTGTGTCTAGTGCTGGTCGTGGAGACGGTGCATCCTCATCAGCACGTGGCCATGGGACACGCTTGGCCTTTTTTTCGGCAGCTGGCAGTGTTGAGCCGCAACATGCGGAAGACTTGGTCGAGTGGATGACCAAGCCGTCCTCATCCTCCTCATCCTCTCTCACCCATGCCCAGGGTGCTTTGTCTGGCAAAGCAGCGGCCTCTTCCCTCAGCTCAATGTCATCAGTGACTCCTTCCCTAGCTCCACCATGTCCTCATGAGGATTCCCTCGAACTGTTTGACCACAGTGTTGGGTACATGCTCCAGGAGGATGCCCAGCGTTTGGAAGGCTCTGATGACGATACTGAGCTCGATGAAGGCAGTAACATGAGCACGGACAGAGGGGGTGCCCAAGAAGGACAGCAATCTGGCAGTCATGCTCCCCCTGCTGCAGCATACTGCCAGGTTTGCTCCAGTGATGAGGAGGGAGGGGATGATGAGGTCACTGACTCAACGTGGGTGCCTGATAGGAGAGAGGAGGAGGAGGAGGAGGAGGAGGAGGAGGCGGCGGCACATCACCAACGAGGCAGGATGCCCTCCAGGGGCCAGCCTAAGGGCAGCACATTGACTGCATCACACCCCAAAGCTCCACATGTGCAGGGCGCTGCAGTCTCTGCGCGTTATTCAAAAAGTTCTTTGGTGTGGGCCTTTTTTGAGACGAGTGCATCAGATCGCACCGCTGCTATTTGCAACATATGTCTCAAGCGTATCTCGCGTGGCCAAAACATCTCCCGCTTGGGTACCACATGCTTGACCAGACATATGTTGACCTGCCATGCAGTTCGTTGGCAAGCGTATCTAAAAGACCCACACCAAAGAACAAAGAGGATCTCTCCTTGCTCCTCATCAGCTGAGATTTCCAACCCCACTAGACCTTCAGTCCTCTCTGAGACCTGCAGTGAGAGGAATGAAGGTGTAGAATTAGGTGTGTCACAGCCAAGTACTTGTGGGCAATCTGCTTTTGGTACACCGACGTCAGATTGTACCAGGCAAATTTCCCTGCCCCAGCTGCTGCACCGCCGAAAGAAGTTTGCTCCCAGCCATCCACATGCCCAGCGGTTGAATGCTAGCTTGGCAAAATTGCTAGCACTTCAACTGCTGCCTTTTCAGTTGGTAGACTCTGCCCCCTTCCGTGAGTTTGTGGAATGTGCGGTTCCTCAGTGGCAGGTACCCAAACGCCACTTTTTCTCACGGAAGGCGATTCCGGCTCTCTACCGGCATGTGGAAGGCAATGTCCATGCCTCGCTGGACAGGGCGGTCAGCGGTAAGGTGCATATTACCGCTGACTCATGGTCCAGCAGGCATGGACAGGGACGTTACCTAAGTTTCACGGCGCATTGGGTGACTCTGCTGGCAGCTGGGAAGGATGCAGGACAAGGTGCAGTAGTGTTGGAGGTTGTTCCGCCACCACGCCTCCAAAATGCTGATTGTGACACACCTCTCTCCTCCACCCCCTCCTCCTCTTCTTCCTCCATGGCCTCTTCCTCGGAACCAGCGGTGCTCCGTAGTCGTTCAAGGGGCTACGCAAGTACGCAGGCCAAAAGATGCCATGCGGTGCTTGAGCTGGTGTGCTTGGGGGACAGGAGCCACACTGGGGCAGAGGTTCTGTCAGCTCTGCAGGGGCAGGTTCAGAGGTGGTTGACGCCACGCCAACTTAAGGCAGGAATGGTGGTTTGCGACAATGGCACCAACCTCCTCTCTGCCCTCCGACAGGGACAAATGACCCATGTGCCCTGTTTGGCTCACGTCCTTAACTTGGTGGTGCAGCGGTTCTTGGGCAGGTACCCGGGCTTACAGGATGTCCTGAGGCAGGCCAGGAAAGTCTGTGTGCATTTCCGCCGGTCATATAATGCCAGTGCTCGGCTGACGGACCTCCAAAAGGAGTTTAACCTGCCCAAGAACCGCCTAATCTGTGACATGCCCACCAGGTGGAACTCAACGTTGGCCATGCTGCAGCGGCTGCACACGCAGCAGAGGGCCATCAATGAGTACCTGTGCGACTATGGCACCAGGACAGGGTCAGGGGAGCTTGGTTTTTTTTCCCCACGCCAGTGGGCCATGATCAGGGATGCATGCACTGTCCTGTCACCATTCGAGGAGGCCACGAGGATGGTGAGCAGTGACAGTGCATGCATCAGTGACACTGTCCACCTGTTGGAGCACACGCTGCGTGGAATAATGGACAGGGCACTTGAGGCAGAACAGAGGCAGGAAGAGGAGGACTTCCTTAGCTCTCAAGGCCCCCTTTATCCAGACAGTGTTCCTGCGTGCCCGCCGATCACACAGGAAGAGGACGAGGAGGAAGAGGAGGAGGAGGAAGATTGTGTCAGTATGGAGGTGGAGCCTGGCACTCAGCATCAGCAGCAGTCTTTAAGGGATCAGTCCCAAGAAACACATGGACTTGTACGTGGCTGGGAGGAGGTGGCTGCGGACCATGTCGTTCTTAGTGACCCAGAGGACTCCGGACCGAATGCCTCAGCAAACCTACGCTGCATGGCCTCCCTGATCCTGCAAAGCCTGCGTAAGGATCCTCGTATTCGTGGTATCAAGGAGAAGGACCAATACTGGCTGGCAACCCTCCTTGATCCACGTTACAAGGGTAAGGTTGCGGACCTTATCTTGCCATCGCAGAGGGAGCAGAGGATGAAACATCTTCGGGAGGCCTTGCAGAAAGGTCTGTGCAACGCGTTCCCAGAGACTGGGAGGTTACAAACTCCTGTTTCTGGACAACGTGTTGCTGAGGCTTCGGTCAGTCAAAGAAGGAGCGGTGGAGAAGGTGGCCGTCTGACCGATGCGTTCAGACAATTTTTTGGTCCGCAGCCCCAAGGTATGATCGGTTCCAGCAACCATCGCCAGCGTCTGTTTTACATGGTGCAGGAATACCTAGGGGCAAGATCAGACTTGGACACCTTTCCCACCGAAAATCCTCTGGGTTACTGGGTCTTGAGGATGGATCACTGGCCAGAGCTTGCACAGTATGCAATTGAGCTACTGGCCTGTCCTGCATCCAGCGTTCTTTCGGAACGCACATTCAGTGCTGCTGGAGGCGTGGTAACTGATCACAGGGTGCGTCTGTCCACCGACTCGGTCGATCGGCTGACCTTCATAAAAATGAATGAGTCTTGGATCACCACCAGCTACCAAGCACCTGATGCTGATGTAACCGAATAATTTTTTTTGAAATCTCAGATCCCTTCAAAGACTGCCTATGCTGATGCTGAGTGACTATCCCTGAGTAATTATCCTCTTCCTCCTCAATCATCACGCTGATAGCTTGTAAGAACATTTTTGGTTCTGGGCG
Organism: Aquarana catesbeiana; assembly: GCF_042186555.1. Taxonomy (NCBI): domain Eukaryota; kingdom Metazoa; phylum Chordata; class Amphibia; order Anura; family Ranidae; genus Aquarana; species Aquarana catesbeiana. Next base: position 44,935,348 of record NC_133325.1, read on the forward strand.
CCACCACCAGTGCCTAAGGCACAATTTTTCAGCCCCTGTTTAACAGGGGCGTGTAATTACAATTTTTGATGTAATACTTTGCAGCAGGGCTCGTTCCTGCGTTCCAACTAGAGTGTCTGTGAGGGGTTGCAGTGTTGTGGCACCAGCACCAGTGCCTAAGGCCCAATTTTTCTGCCCCTGTCTAACAGGGGCGTGTAATTACAATTTTTGAAGCAATACTTTGCAGCAGGGCTCGTTCCTGCGTTCCAACTAGAGTGTCTGTGAGGGGTTGCAGTGTTGTGGCACCAGCACCAGTGCCTAAGGCCTAATTTTTCAGCTCCTGTTCAACAGGGGCATGTAATTACAATTCTTGATCTAATATTTCACAGCAGGGCCCTGTGAGGGCTTACAGTGTTGTGGCCACAGCAACACCTAAGGCCCAAATTTCTGCTGAGTATATAGGGCAGGCCCCTACTTTCAAACATCTAACTTACAAACGACTCCTACTTGCAAACGGAAGGAGACAACAGGAAGAGATGAAATCTACCCCTAGGAAGGGAAATTCTCTCCTGTAAGAGTTAATATGGGAAAACAATTTCTCCTTTCCACTGATGCTTTCCAATCCTTGTTCCACAAAAAAACCCAAATTTTCAAAAAACATTTTTCATTGGGACAAAAAAGTGAGGTGAAATCTTCTGAAGAGGAGGAAAGACAGCAAAACAAATGTCACAGGGGTGATAACCCTTCCCTATATTTTCCAAAAAGCTTAGAAAAGATTTTTTGGCTGGAGCTAAACACGTTAAAAATGTTCAAAATTACAAACAGATTCTACTTAACAACAAACCTACAGTCCCTGTCTTGTTTGCACCGCCTGTATACTGCTGTTCAGAGTATATAGGGCCTGGTGGCCCCACACCTTTCCTTATTTTAATTTGGGTGCGGGGTTCCCCTTAATATCCATACAAGACCCAAAGGGCCTGGTAATGGACTGGGGGGTACCCATGCCGTTTGTCTCACTGATTTTCATCCATATTGCCATGACCCGACATGACATTAAACCCGCAAGCAGTTTTAAATGAGATTTTTTCCTTTAAAAATGACATTTGGTGCAGGGACTGTTCTAAACATGGGAAACACGCGTCACTTTACAGGCATACTATAGACACCCCCCAGGTACGATATTTAAAGGAATATTTCACTTTTTTTTTTTTTACTTTAAGCATCATTAAAATCACTGCTCCCGAAAAAACGTCCGTTTTTAAAAGTTTTTTTTGCATTGATACATGTCCCCTGGGGTAGGACCCGGGTCCCCAAACCCTTTTTAGGACAATACCATGCAAATTAGCCTTTAAAATGAGCACTTTTGATTTCGAACGTTCGAGTCCCATAGACGTCAATGGGGTTCTAACGTTCGTGCGAACTTTCGGTCCGTTCGCGGGTTCTGGTGCGAACCGAACCGGGGGGTGTTCGGCTCATCCCTACTCATGAGCTTTCCCAAGGAGGTTACAATGAAGGCCCCTTAAAGTGGTTGTATACCCTTGCATATACCCATACCCTCTCTCTCGGAGCTGAGGCCGCCCCTTTTTTTTCTTGGTGTCAAGAAAACTTGTCAGAGGTGACTTCTACAGATAGAGAAAGAGGCAGCAGACAGAAATGACACTTAGTGCTCTGGATTGAGACACGCTATAGGAGATATACGTTGGGTTGAACAGCACTGGTCTACTTTACATCCAGTTCAGAAGAGGGTGAACCAGGGGAGGACAGCACACAATGGTAGCGGTGTCCAGTCAGAATACTGCTACCCATCAGAAAATGTAACAGAAGTGCCGTTCTGAGCAAAAAAAAAAAAAAAAATGCTTACTGCGCATGCGCTGTGCGGCCCAACATAGCCGCTATGCGTTCCAACAGGTTTCCTAATCTGACAGAACACAAAACCAGCAGCAGACTTCTTACACCCAGGCAAGCAGGCAGAAGGTGGCGACGGCCATCTTGGTACACCCCGCAACGGCAAACCTATTACATATGGAAATAGATTATTTCACCTTGGTTGCAGTAAAATAGTCCATTTCAGTATATAAAAGGTGAGTTAACTGCTAAAATAAGTGTGAAATTAAAGACGTGCCTGGGTGTAAGAGGTTCACTGCCACCTTCTGCCACATTAGGAAACCTACTGAAAATGCTTGGCGGCCACGCATAGCGCATGCGCAATAGGCAATTTTGCTCACCGCGTCACTTCCGTTGCATTTTCTGATGGGTAGTGGCATTCTGATAGAACAGCAGCTTTCTGTTCTGGTTTTAGCAATAGTTTTATAAAAGCTGAAGTTGAGATATTTGGCGAGCATTAACTGCTTCCGGACTGCCCCATGTACATTTACTGCAGCAGGGCGGCCCGGCTGTGCAAAAATCACATACTGTACCTGCAGGCCGATACTGCAGCTGTCTCCTGCTGGCTCGAAGCCTGAGTATTGAGCAATCACATGAGCGCTGATCACTCAGTTCCCAGGTTTGCTCTCTGCCCCTCCAGTGCTCACTGGAGCACCAGCCTGCGGGAGGGGGTGGGAGCAGCAACTTCAGGCTCTTCATGGCATGCTGGGAGGCTGAGCCAGCTGTCGATCAGCCAATATTGTCGGGATCACTCCAGAGTCTGGAGCGAGCTTTAGCCTGCTGTTGGCTGATTTTGGGTCACGGGAGTGTACAAGTAAGAGCACTCCTGTGACCCACAAGAGCTTTGGCCATATACAGCTCTTTTAAAGCCTATCGTTTTCCAGCTTAGCATGGTTCAATAGATAAGATAGATAAGATAGATAAGATAGATAAGATATCATTCAGTGACATGTGTTGCAACAATTTCTGTGGCATTACCTGGTAATTCCAGCCAAGATCACTGAGGCTGCCCACAGCGGTCTGAGAGGTGTTGAGGCAAGGCGTCCCCCCGGTGTAATTAAAATACACATTCAGTGCCTGAAAAACATTTTGCAGCAGTCCCTTGTCGTCAAGGTTGGGGTTCTTCAAGTGCTTACAGACTTCCTACAGGAAGACAGTGAAGAGGTTAGAAGTTGGACATTTCAAAGTGCTAAGACAGGTATATGGCCGGTGATGGTCGGATGTGGTGGCTCACACACATTTACATTGCAAGAGGAGCTCAGACACTCACAGGGTAAAAAAAAAAAAAAATGTATGGGCACCTGTCGATCTATCCATGGTGGAAGGACAGCAAATTACATAATCTATGGCCTGCTTAAGTGATAGATCCAGTTTTGTTGGTTTTTAGACTATGGACAACTACCCACCACAATTCTCAGATGGGGATATGCACTGGTAACCACTGACAGGTGTAGTATCCTCCTAGATTAGTGCAGGTTGTTTGGTAAATTTGGTCTAGCTCCTCTAATCAGTGGAGCAGGAGCTGACTGTTCTGGCCTGCTCAGTGTCTCACAGGCTGCTGCTCTTATTACTTCCTCCTGTATCTAGAGGATTCTAGTACCATAGCGGGAGGAAGAACAGAGTGGGCAGCCTGAGTATGTATGGAGAATCCAGCCATTTCCTGGGGAGGTGTGCCCTGTAGGTGGCTGGGGAGCCCATAAATGGCCTGAGGCAGGGGAGAGAGGTCCTGTATCCAGTGCTGCTGGAGGAGACCCCCATGCAGGGGCTCTGCCCCTGGGGCATGATTAGTGGAGGTGACATCTAGAAGACATTGAGGTCCTAGCTGGAGCACCTATTTTGCAAAGCATAGCCCTGGAGTCGGTTTGGGTCTGGAGACGCTCCCTGTAGAGTGCCAGGAGAAAGTTAGAGGAAACGTGTCCAGCTGTCCTACGGTAGTGGGAGTTTGTATCTCCCTCACCGTCTCAATGGTGGAACATCAGAGGACTGTTTAGATCCCTGATATCTCCACCACTGGACTCAAAGTGAAGGGCCCCATCTGAGGGTTAGGGGGCCCCCCCCTTCATGGTTTCTTGTACCGGGGCTCTGATGGTTCTAGTTATTCCTCAGAGTCAGCCTGTGGCCAAAAAGTGCTGCGTCAAGAACCCAGTATATATATATATATATATATATATATATATATATATATATATATATATATATATATATATATATATATATATATATATATATATATATATATATATATCTCTTTGCTTTTCTCAGACCAGCTTGGAGCAGTTTTGATAGCGATTCTAGCAAAAGACTTTCACACAGGAGGGATTTGTTTCAGGACAGCTTCTTTTAAAAAGATAATCTCATTTTTCATAGATTACCTTAATTGGCCAGGCCGGCAATGGCTCCAGGAAACTGGCGGGGTATGGATAGTCTACCATGGCCAGGTTTATCCAAATATCAGACAGCCAGCTTTTCATCATTGCAACATCCTCTTTGCATTTGAGCGGAGAGCACATGTGAAACGTGCTGGACATCCATCGGATGCCATCATCTGTAATAATGGAAGGAGGAAGAAGAACAAATTAACAGGTCCTCCAAAGAAAGGTCATTCCCGACATCTGTACAAAATGATGCCAGAGACACTTACCCGTCTCTGCCATACGGTTTATGGCAGCCCAAGACTTTGATACACTTTCTGCACACCCAGATCCACTCTTCTTAAAATCATTCGTCACAATTTGGTAAAATAGATTACAAGGAACCAAATCCTCAAACTGCCAGATTGGAGCCGAAGCAGCCAGAGCCCTGGAAGTGGAAGGACATGTTTTGGGTGATTAGGTCTCCAGCGGATAGAAGTTGCCAGCACTGAACTTTTAATAAAAAAGGACATTGATATGTCCAGGGATCCAGTGCTGTCCTTACCCAGGCCACCTCTTTGTTGGTCTTCGGGTCCCTGGCACTGGCATGTTTACTGTGGGAAGCAGCAGTGCGACCTTGCGCATGTACGAGTCGCACTGCCACTATCTGATTGGTCCTGCAGCCTCCTGGGACCTGTGGTGTATCCCAAGAGGTTGTAGGGGGGCAGGGTGGTGAAAAACTTTCTCCGAACGCCTAGGCGCTTGGAGAGGAAGTGAGGAGCGGGTACCTGTCAAAACTAGGTAGCCCCCCCCCCCCCCCCAACAATTAAAAAAAATGTATAAAATTTACACACATTCCAAATATGATGGAGGATGATGGGGGGGGTGGGTAAGAAAAGCGGAACTTCCCCATTTGGGTGAAATGCCACTTTAAGTTTTCAGTTTAACCACTTCATCTCCAGAAGATTTACCCCCTCCCCTTTATGACCAGGCCATTTTTTGCGATATGGCACTGCGTTATTTTAACTGACAATTGCATGGGCGTGCGACACTGTACCCAAATAAAATCTATGTCCTTTTTTCCCCCACGAATAGAGCTTTCTTTTGGTGGGATTTGATCACCTCCGCATTTATTTTTTGCACTATAAAAAGACAATTTTGAAAAAAAATATTATTATTATATTATTATTAATAATAAAAAAATAGATCCAGAATAAAAAAAAAAAAACACACACACAGCATATATTGGATTGGTTTGCACAAAAGTTATATCTACAAAATATGGGATTTTCTATGGATTTTTTTTTTTTTTTACTTTTACTAGCAATAGCAGCAATCAGCGACTTCTAGCGGGACAGCGATATTGTAGCAGACAAAATCGACCACCAACTTTTTTTTTTTTTCTCTCAAGGGACCAGTCACACCAATACAGTGATCAGTGCTAAAAATATGCACAGTCACTGTACTAATGACACTGGCTGGGAAGGGGTTAACATCAGGGGCAATCAAAGGGTTAACTGTGTGCCTAGCCAGTATTTTTGTGCAGTGTGCGGGGGGTGCTTTTACTAGGGGGAAGAAATGGATCCTTCTCCCTAATTTGCAGGAACACAGGATCAATGCCTTCCTTACTGACCAAACGGCAGTCTGCCTCTGTACTGAATGATCGGCTGGCGGACAGAGTTTGTGGTATCCGCTGATCGAGCAGGCTGCCGGTGGCGCACATTCACGCCCGCTACCCAGAAGAGCTAGATCACATACAGTTGTGCTCATAAGTTTACATACCCTGGCAGAATTTAGGATTTCTTGGCCATTTTTCCAGAGAATATGAATGATAACACAAAAACATTTTTCACTCATGGTTAGCGTTTGGCTGAAGCCATTTATTATCAATAAACTGTGTTTACTCTTTTTAAAATCATAATGGCAACAGAAACTACCCAAATGACCCTGATCAAAAGTTTACATACCCTGGTGATTTGGGCCTGGAAAAATACACGCAAGTATAGGTCAATGAGTTTCTGGACTCCTGACAGACCCTTGCATCTTTCATCTAATGCTGCACTGACCTTTCTGGATTCTGAGTCATGGAGAAAGCAAAAGAATTGTCAAAGGAACTGTGGGAAAAGGTAGATGAACTGTATAAAAACAAGAAAGGGATATAAAAAAAAAAAAAGATATCCAAGGAATTGAGAATGCCAATCAGCAGTGTTCAAACTCTAATCAAGAAGTGGAAAATGATGGGTTCTGTTGAAACCAAACCACGGTCAGGTAGACCAACTAAAAATTTCAGCCACAACTGCCAGGAAAATTGTTCGGGATGCAAAGAAAACCCACAAATAACTTCAGGTGAAATACAGGACTCTCTGAAAACATGTGGTGTGGCTGTTTCAAGGTGCACAATAAGGAGGCACTTGAAGAAAGATGGGCTGCATGGTTGAGCCGCCAGAAGAAAGCCATTACTATACAAATGCCACAAAGTATCCTGCTTACAATACACAGAACAGCACAGAGACAAGCCTCAAACCTTCTGGCACAAAGTCAAAATGTTTTTGTGTTATATATATATATATATATTTATTATCTGAAAAATGGCCAAGAAATCATAAATTCTGCCAGGGTATGTAAACTTATGAGCACAACTGTATGTGTGTGATCTGGTGCACAGCTGCCATCCTGTTGCAGTAAAAAACTGCTTTGGGGAGGACACCAAGTGGTTACAGAAAGAAGAGATTTCAGTGAAAAATATAGGGCAAAACCCAAGCACCCAACACCCCCCTTATATATAATTTTTTTTTCTGTAGGTTCCTTCTGTCTATATACTCAGGATAACAGCAAAAGCAACTCTCTCTCAGCTTTAATGAGACACATTGGGTTTAATTTACTAAACGCAAAAAACAGTGTTGCACTTTGCAATGGAATTTGTCCCAGAGCTTGGTGAATGTGAAGCTTCACTTTACAAAGAATACCCATTCACGTGTAAGAAAAAAAAAAAAAAACCCACACACCAAATTTTTGCTTCCACATGATTGGAAGATGGAAATCGGCAGAGCTTCCATCTATTTACTAAGCTCTGGGGCAAAGTGAAAAAAAAAGTGCAACTGCTCATTCCAAGTGAACAGTCTTATTTGTTTTCAGTAAATCATCCCCATTGCCACAAGAGCCCATCTCCTCAAGCTAGGTAAATTGCACCTTCCCAATACAGGGAGGCAGCATAGACAGGTATACCTTGGCAGGAGGCGCGTGGCAACTGTGCATTGTAACCAATTAGCTTCAGCTTTAGTTATGCTTTGAAAAGGGGGGGGGGGGGTGGAGAACGTCAAAAGATTCAAGCACAAGAAGGACAGGTTTGCTTTAATTCCAGACCCCACCTCTGCATATACACAACCTTCCTCTAGGCTAGGTTCACACCAATGCGGTGCAAGAAATGCCGTGATCTGGGTGTTTTTCCCCGCACCGCACTGCTGCTTGTGTCAAAAAAAAGAAAAAAGAAAAAAAAAAAAAAGTTTGACATCTCAAAAACGCAGGTCGCGTTAAACTGGTTATAAGGCCTAAAACAAACGTTTTGACCCCAATGCATTCCTTGCAATAGGTATCAGTACCCCCCCATCCCCTTTTACTTAACTGAGCCCCTCATTCCATCAAGCACTGTGCACGTCTGCAGCGCTTCTCTCCCCTCATTTTCTGGTCCCACCGGCTTTGTTGAGACAATTGGCTGCTACTGCTGTCAATCAAAGCTGGTGATTGGGGGGGGGGGGGGGGGCAAGCCACAATGTCTGTGTCTATAGATGCAGGCAGAACAGCTTGGGAGCAAGCCTACACGCACCAGAGAAGGAACTAGAAGCGCCAGTGGGGGCCCCCAGAAGAAGAGGTTCAGACCTGCTCAGTGAATTTTCCATGTATTAAAACAGGTTTGTTTGTTTTTTTTGCATTTGCAATCACTGGAGTACAAGTCCTCTTGTTTTCCTGTGTAGCAAGGTCCCAGGCCTCCTTTGATCTAATGAGAACCTCCAGGACCAGGGATGGCTGACATCCTTCTGTATGTAGTGGATTGTGCAGCATGGTGGGTGCAGAGTAGTCAAGTTATTGGGCACCAGACACTTCTTGGATGCAAAAGAAAGTTTATTTCTCTTAACAAACCTTATTTTTTTTTTTTTTTTTGGGGGGGGGGGTTAGAGCCAGGACACCCTTAGGTAGTTGCAATATTAATTGGCAGACTCCGAGACTTCAACAGGACAGCCATACAGGGAAAGGCATCCAGCAAGAAGCCACATCTGCATGTGTAGGAATGCTGTCTCTTATGGCAACAGTCTTTAATAGTTCCAAACACAAGGCTCAACAGTTCCTTCACTTTCACTACGATCACTACTTGTAGTTCTTCAATACACTGAGCTCCCAGTCTCTCTCTCTCACTAGACTAGACGATTCACTGCCACTGAATCCCTTGAGCTCCTCCAATCTTCACGGTGGCATCTTCCTCAAGAGTCACCCCCGCTTCTCTGCTGGGTCCCTAGCTTGGCACTCCAGATACCTGTCAAGCTTCTCCCACGCCGGCCTGCTCGGTCCCTGGCTTGACACACAAGGCTGCTCTGCAAGTGTCACCTCCGCTGGCTGGGTCCCTGGCTTGATACCCACTGAAGTTTCCCGATTCTTCATCGTCCCCGTTTGGTGCGAATACTGCTCTCATACTTCCTTCAGTTACTCACTGTGGTCTCTGGTAAAAAGGTAAACTCGTTCTTTGTAATAAAGCTTTTAAACTGATTCTGACCTGGAGGCGCTTCTTCTCGGTTTTTCTCTGGTAAAAAGGTGGATGGTCCCTTACTGGCGACAGCTTCCCCTCTACCTCCGACCATGACAGGTTCTCCAGCCGGCAGAACTATCACTTCTGGTTGGACTGAAATCCCAACCCTGCGCTGCTCTCTTGCTTCTGGATAGGCCCTCAGACAATCTAGCAGCCACATGTGCCTGGGATAGGCCCAATCTCCAGCCTAGCAGCCCGGGCAGTACAACACACGTCCACCCAGACTGCCGTCCAGGTGGCACAGAACATAGATTACCTGACTCCACCCGAATATATAGGCTCTCCCAGCAGACAAGGGATTCAAGAAAAACCCCTGCCCATTGACCGAGATACCCCATATACCCATAATCTGACCTTTGGTTTCCCTTCTCGTATTTAGAACCACCAAGTAGTAGAAGAGAAAAAAGGTGCAACAAGACCAAACTTAGGGAGAAATCAACAGATCTCTACCAATCATCCAGGATAACTACTCCTGGCAAGTAAATTTGTGAGGAGCTCCCTGCCTAAACTCAAGGGTGCTACACCTGCAATATTTAAACTGTTCTAGGCTGCAATTTCCATATTTCTAATTTGTTGTTCTACATTTTAAAAGCCATCAGCAGAACAAGTCTGCTCACAATTCCTAAAAAAAAAAAAAAAAAAAAAAAAAAAAAACACCCCACACCCCCCACAGAGGAAATGAAACCTTGAGCAAAATGAAGTTTGTAAAATGGAAAAAAAGAGAAATTATATGACAGCTTGTAGCCTGGCTTCCTTCCTAAGTGGCCCATCCTGACAGATGCGGAACCCAGAGCACAGCCCATGTTAAGACAGGCAGGATACAGAGGTATTTGTAGAGACAGGACTGCTGGAAGAACAGTATTGTATTAAAAGTTGTTTTTTGTTTTTTCTTCTATTTTTGGGGTGAAAATGCTCATAAAAACACTTTCAGGTATGAAACTCATTTTATATTTAACCTAAACAATTTTTTTTTTTTAATTTTATTTTTTTTTACAAAACTTTCCAGCTAAAATTTTTTCAATGCAAATTTAACATGGGGATGAAAATTGTTCTCCAGCTAGTATTTATTTCCTGAGGCTTTATTGAACTGCAAGGTTGATGGTGTGTCTGTTAAAGTGGAACGTTACGCTTATTGTAAAAGGTAACACACACACACACACACATACCTGCTCTGTGCAATTCCATTGCACAGAACGGCCATGAACTTCCTCTTTTCGGGTGCCCTGCCAGAATTCCTGGCACCTCCCCTCTGTCCAGTGCTCCCCATGGGAAGCGGTTTCCCATGGGGGGCACTCATGCATGCTCGCACCTGAGCCCCACTGCTGCCTCCATTGACACAGACAGCAGGACTCGGCCCCGCCCCCCGCTCCCTCATCACTGGATTTGATTGACAGCACTGGGAGCCAATGGCTACCGGTGACCCAGCGAGACCCAGAAGTGAGGGAAGAGAAGAGCTGCAGACGTGCATGGCGCTGATCGAATGAGGGCTTAGGTAAGCAAGAGGAGGGGGGGATGGTGTGTGTGTGTGTGTGTGTGTGTGTGTGTGTGTGTGTGTGTGTGTGTGTGTGTGTGTGTGTGTGTGTGTGTGTGTGTGTTGCGGACACCTAAACATTTTTTTGCCTTCATTCATTCCTTGCATGAAGGTAAAAAAGAAGGTTTAGGCTTTACAACCACTTTAAAACAACTTGATAAATAAATAAAATAAATAAATGTTCTTTGGCAAGGAACATAAATTCCACATTAGTGTGTGCTGTAAAATTACCTCCAGTATTGCTCCGGTTTCCTCTTGCTAGATACTGCCATTTTGCTGAAGCCCAAAGCCCTCGAGTTATTCTTTAGGCTGTCAGCAGATCGGCCTCTAGTGGTTCTAATTTTCTGACTAACGTTCAACTTTAAAGCTGTCCTTCGCTAAAAAATGAAAGTGCCAGACATCCTCCTTCCTCTCTTCTCTTCCCCGTGCCTGCAACCTCCTGGAACACCTTACACATTTCAGGAGGCTGCTGGACCCGTCCCCACAGTGCTTTTGTGTCTGTGTATGAGTAGTGGAGAGTCGGCTGCGAGACCTCTGGAAGTGACAGTCAGATGCCAGAGAGCCGAAGCCCAGTAAAGAATGCGCGCCCCCCCCCCCCCCCCCCAGGCAGACATTGTTGGACTCCATGGACTAGTGAGTGTCCATTTCTCAAAGAAGAACTTAACTGTATCCAACCACCACAAACTGAAAACTTAAACAGAGCTCCATCCAAGAGGGGAAGTTATTCGGAGGGGGGGGGGGGGGGATGGGAAGGTGCTCCTCTTTAATATTCAAAGCAAACCCCCCCATCCATCCATGTCTTTACTTTGAAAAAACACCCCCTAGTGTTTATAGCCACAAGCATCTTGAGTAAAGGCAGATGATTCATGCAGCATTTACTTCCTGCACTCCATATGCCCTTAGCTCAGGCATGCTGACAACCCTAAGATTTTTGGCCTAGGTCAGAAACGAAACTAGGTACTAAAATGAAGAAAATGGCAAAAAAAAAAAAAAATCTGTAGCCCACCCCAAAATCTATACTAGACCCCTTACCTTTGACGTGGTCACAAACATGCGGTCCTGGGAATTAACCTGACAGCAGTCAAGATGCACTTCATGTATAGAACTTTATTTCAATACATTTCTGAACAGATCAATTTTTTCTTCCGCAAAAATACATAGTGAAAAATAAACATCCAAAAGATTGCTGCAAAATGAATGACTTACAGCAGGAGAAGTCAGAGGTTTAGGTGGAAGCACTGGCCAAATTTGGCCATTGAGCTTGTTGGTTAACAATGAACTGCTTGAGTTTGGGTCAAAACTCAAGGTTGACCCAAACCCAAAAATCATCCCTAGTATACAAAGCTGGAAAGAAGTCAAGGGCACCAAAAGGACATTACAAAAACACATTTAACACCCCATCCCCTTTTTTTTTGGCTCCGCACTTACCCCACTATAACGTGTGGATATTTTATTCTCATCCAGGCTGCCAGCATTCCACCATAAGACCCCCCAATGGCGATCACTGGGCTGTGCTCGGCGTCTGCACTCTCTTTAATGAACCTTATAAGAACAGCAAAGTCTGCGAGAGCCTGTTCTGAGGTCAGATAATTCAGATGTATGGGGTCCTGTTAGAAGGGAAGCAGACAGTGAACAGTAAAAAGAGATTTTATCAGCGCCATTTCTTTTTTCTTAGAACATCAGTCATAGCTCTGGCTGGAAAGGATCACTAGAAACGTATTCAGGTGAACTTTTTTAGGAGAGGAATGTGGTTTGGGAATTGTTTTTCCGGGAGATAGAGACATGGCATTACTTGAATAACAGTAGTTGTCTTTGTCAAGAGTCTAGAGATATTTATCAGTCGTTTCCCAATCTGACCAGCAATGGACTTTTCCCAGGGCGTGTCATTCTTAAAAATGGTTAATAGGAAGCATTTTCAGGTCAAGCACTATACATCTCATCAGACTACTAGACTGAAGAGCACTTTTAAGACTAATGCCAGATGTAAAAGTCATGCATGTCAATAGCACACCTCCATTGTACAGAAATGTATTCAACGCATGAAAAATTTGTCATAAGCAAATGCAACATTGCTGTAGTTAGTACGGCCCCCTCTTTAAGACAGGGCCGCCATCGGGGGGGGGCGCCCATACACGTGTAGGAGGGGCCTGGGTATCCCGAGGGGCCCAGGCCCCAACCAATAAGTTGTTTCTGCTGTTTAGTAGCAAGTACAAGTCGTTGGTATGAGCCCGGGCCCTCAAACCAACAAGTTGGTAACTTACTGTATAGTAACAGCCAGGGCTTTTTTCTTCTGGCAGAACGTACCAGAACGGCATACCAGCACCTCTGCCAGAGACAGGGAGGGAGAAGCTCTCTCTGTATACTATTGCTTTAGCAGAGTGGCTGCGGAGTGAGCCGATGCAGCTCTTAGTTCCGGCTGCAGCCTGAGAGAGGGGAAGGCGAAGTGATACTATCTGCACTGCCTCTTTCTGCAGACCGGATGCTGGTTTGGGTACCATTTGTAGCTCAGCCATGCGGAAGAGCTGAGCTGTGTGTAGACAGCCTGACTGCTCACTATGGACTTGAGACAAGTTATTGATCATCACATTTTTGGTAAATTGATTCACAATGTCAATGTTGCTGGAAGTGGGCCTGTGTTGTGACTGTCTGTGTTGGATTGGGCTGTCTCTTTGCTGACTATATGGGGCTGTTGGATTCGGTCGGACGACCAGTGGGCGGGCCCTGGGGAATGTTGGTGGTCAGGCCCAGGTCTAAAGCTGTGTAAGGGGCCCTAAAATCTCTGATGGCTGCCCAGCGTCAAGGCAAAGATGACAACATACCAAAAGAAACGTTATACACACATAAGGCAAGCCAATGGAAAGCAGACCCACCAAGTACCCATACAAGTATAAGGGATTACAAATTGGGTTAATCCACATTGGATCAGAATTTAAAAAAAAAATAAAATTTGGCTTGATCATTTCTATGGGTTTCAGAAAGCAATACTGTATCTAACCAAGGACACTTTACAGGGTATCCTCCACCTTAATATAACAGAGGAAGCCATTGCCTATGTTGAAACATTTTGGCTATAAGCCAACTGGGGCCAATGTTTAAATACTAGGGTAAAAAAAGTGGAGCCATTACTCCTCCCATCCTAGATCACTCCTTTCTTTAGAAAGATGTACCCTCATTGCTATAGCCAACAGCACTGCTTTTACTCTCGTTTTTTTAGAATAGTTACAATCCCCAAATCTAAAAAACCTGAAGAATACTTACATTAAAGGACAGGTTACCATAAGGCATGGATTCCCCATAGTAGCGGTGTTCAGCAAATACCAGCATGGCACCAAACTCCTTCGCCTTGTCCCACATGAAGCCCTAGAGAGGAAGAGAAAAAAAAAAACAAACCCAGATTTGATATAGTATATCAATTATAATGTTTAAAATTACCTGAACAGATGAGACTGAACTGAGCACGGTGGGCCTTCTCTACTTTAGTCCATATTTAGATATGCAATGACGGGGCGGGTTGCTTAGAACCTTTGAATTTTTATGTTCATTGAGCTGCAGAGTGCCCACTTTAATGTCACCTTATAATACTGGGAGGACCAAAATCCACAAGGCAATTCCTAATTTTACAAGACAGTGAAGTACTAGTACTATACAGAATACTAAAAGACACTGTCACCTTGCTGGTGCCCTCCCTCGTTGCTCCTTGCTCCCATGCAGCTGTGCTAAATGAATGACTGGCAAAATGGGGGAGCGGTGACATCACTTCCATGGCAATGTGACAGTGCTTGGGCCTAGCAAAATGGCTGCCCTGGAAAGGTCGGGTATAAAAGCCAGCTATAGAGGAGGAAGGAGAGTTCGAAGGATAAAGACACATTGGCAATTAAGTCACTGGCACCTTGCTCAACAGGGTTATTTTTATTTTTTGAAAAAGGAAGACACCATAAATACCACCCAACATCCCTTCCTGGGACCCACTAGAGCCCACTTCCTACCCTGGTCGCCTGCAGAGAGCACTGGTAAGGAAGATTATAGGTGAAAGAGGCAGTCACTGTCCCTTTGCCCAGCATGGAACCTACTTACAGCCAAAACCAGCCTTTTAAACAGATCTATATCTTTTTTTGGTCTCAAGGAACCCCGTTCTAACAATTACTGTACCTACACCTCACGCACATTAGCATGATGGTCAGTGGGAAGAATCCCCTTCCTTTACAGATGGTTAAAAAGACTACTGTGTCAGTGGGAACTTGTCTGGAGGCAGAAATTGCTCCTTGCAAAGAACCCCTAGCAACCTTTAGAGCAAAGTTTCTCAACCAGAGTTCCAGGAAACCCTAGGGTTCTTCCAGAGGTTGCTATGGTTTCCTTGTGCAATTCCTGCCTCTCAGATAAGTCCCCACTGACACCATTGATCTTTTTAGCTATCTGCAAGGGGGCAATTCTTCCCAATGACCACAAGTGCAAGGAGCATTCTTCCCATTGAATACAACACTAAATGTATCAGGAGTCGTATATAGTATTTTTTTCAGGGGTTCCCCAAGCCTGGAAAAGTTCTCAGGGGTTCCTCTGTGCTGGAAAAGGTGGGGAAAGGCTGCTCCAGATGGTTCCATGGAACACTGGTTGAGAATGGTTGTTCCAAAAAGTGCTGATACAAGGTGTAGCACCTTCTACCTGGATAGGTAGGTGCTAGTGTAGGTTTTTGAGTAAGCTGCCAGTGCAGGTAAATTTTAGGCAGGCCTATGCTGTGAGCTAGGCCTGTTTGTTTTTGTTCTGGGGGCAGGGGAGTGGTTTAGTATAGCAGTAGGTGATTGACATGTGCTTCAGCTCTTGGGTGCCTCCTCTTTTTCCAGGGAGAAGGTTCTGGAAAAGGGGCAGGGCAGAGAGCTGGAGTGACATGGGGTGCATGTGGGAGCCTTGACCAATCCCCAACTAGGATTGGCATGGGGCAGGCCTCCTACATATACCCTTGGTCATCCTACTGGTGGGGAGGAGTTGTCGACTGGGTAAACTGGATGATGGAGTGTTACTGTCGTGTACCTCAGGCGGGGGAGCCTCTCTTTACAAGGTCATGGAGAGGTGTCCATGAGACAGACTCTCCAGAGACAGTTGGTCAGCACGTCCGGAGTAAAGTCAATCAGGAGGGATCCAGGCCAGGTGTCAGTGAGTGGAAAGCTCTGGAAAAGACATGCCAGGGGAGCTGGATGTAGAGCCAGAGGGAGTTTTGTGTCAAGTCGCTGCAACCAGGCAAAAGGACTTGCTGGGATCAGTAGTCCTTCACTTTTATTCTTCTGAACTAACTCAGTTGCTACCACGGGGGGGCGGTACTGCAGACCCCTGCCTACAAAAGGCCAACAAACAAAGGAATACCTGGGACTTATTCAGAGTGAGGCCTAGTAATAGCGTGACATGAGACTAAAGTTGGACAGTGAAGGAAGTGTGCCGAGGAGAGGACTGTCAAGTTTAGAGTCAACCATCTTTTGTTCGCTGAAGTATACGCGCAGTTACTTTTACTCTGCTGAGAAGTGAGACGCAGCTACTTTTATTCTGCCAAGTATTATTCATCCTATGGGCAACCCATGTTCCTTTTCCCCAACCAAGTTCAATCCTAAGGTTGCTACCTTTTCTTCAAGTCAAACCCAAACCCTTTAGGAGGCACACAGCAATTTTTTTTCTTACTTGTCAAGTTTGTTTATTGAATTTTAACAATTAGTATACATAAGTACATATGGTGGCAGCAAAAGAAAAGATCACATAAAATTGTAATAATAATAATAATAATAATAATAATAATAAAAATAATAATGAGTTATAGTTCCAACATAAACTACTTTTAGTTAAACTAAACCAATTTTAGCATGGATCTAACTACTCAAAAAGAGGACATCATACATTGTATAAGAAAGGATAAAAACAACTTAGACCAGGTTAATATAAGATGACCTCAGGAGGAAGAAAAATAAAATTTAAGTCATTTTTTTTTTTTTTTTTTAGTATAAAGCTATACATGCATTTTGCTATTAAATAACATTTCTAATCAAATAAAGTTAAAAACAAGAGTCCCCCTTTACATCTCAATCCGCAGAGTTCCCTCTCACTGTAAGGGGGACTCTGCAGACTCTGATTTAAGGGAGACCACTGGGGATGAAAATCAGGGTTCCCAGAGCATCCCTTATGTTTAAAGGGGGGACACTGAGAACTCTGATGTATGGAGAGGACTCTGATATAAGGGGGAAAACTGTGGCCTCTGGTGTAAAGGGGAACTCTGATAACCCTGATTTACCTTGGCGTACTCAGACAGGAGAGAGAAGGGGGGGGGGGGGGAAATCACAGACAGGGATGGATGGTGAACTCACTCACACCTTGGAAGTCAGCACCTCTCATCCAGAAGTTTCCTAAGCTTGCTGGACTTCAAATTTCTGGCTCCCATGTTCCTTTTCTGAGTCACAGTGCTGGGGATTGGATTGGAGTGTGGGCAGACACAGAGGGGTGAGAGGAAGAGGTGCAAATTGAGCCCTCTCTCGTCTGTGTGTGTTTGGGGGGGGGGGGGGGGGGGGAATTGTTAGTGCTGGCTTTGAGCACTGTGAAAGTAACAGACACCCTCGGCTTCTGCCAGCAACTCTGCTGGGAAGCCATAGTCCAGTCATATTTCCGGGTTTCAGGCAGTCTGGTTCCAAACCCGAACTGTCCGGGTGAAGCCCAGACAGGTGGCAACCCTATTCAATCCCCTAAATAAAAGCAAGCGACTGTTCATCAACTGAGGAAGTGTGTCTAATGGATGTCTGACCAGCAGGGTGAAATGTGTGGATGCTGCAACATGTAGCAACCCCACCGCTACAATTTAAGGATCGTTCTATAAAGAGGTTAGGGGGGGGATAGAGTAGAGCCAGAGAAGTCATAAAGCAGGGGGGGGGGGGGTCTTCAAACCACGGCCCGCACCTGGCCCGCCACCGCTGAATGTCCACCCTGAAGTTAACTTTTTCATTAAAACACCAGGTGATTGGTTGCCAGGCGATCCTAGCAACCAAATCACCAGCCTGTTGTGAAAAAGTTAACTTCAGCAATTCCCGCCCCCATCCAGCCGATCTCTGCACCTGTGTAAGATAGGAGAGTTCTACCTACAGTGTGTGTTTGTGGGGTGGGACACTGCAATGAGGGGGGGGGGGCCCTATTAGGGACAGGGACCCCATCTCCGGACCATGCTGGCTGGCACCAGCCACCCTTGGGTGCCAGGATAGGGGGGGGGGGGCAGTATTAGTGAAGGCATCTTAAAAGTGAGTTAAACCTGTACTGTTATCTTTATTTATTAGCAGCTGAATGCGGCCCGCCATGCATTCACATACATTGAATCTGGCCCCTAAGTGGAAAAAGGTTGCTGACCCCTGCTCTATTGGATGAGATCTGGTGACTGTGGAGGACATTGGAGTACAGGGACCTCATTGTCCAGTGGTGAGATGATTGGAGCTTTGTGACACGGTGCATTATCCTGCTGGGAGGAGACATCAGAAGATGAGTACACTGTAGTCATAAAGGGAAGACATGGTCACCAACAATACCCAGGTAGGCTGTGACATTTAAAACAATGCTCAATTGGTACTAAAGAGCCCAAAGTGTGCCAAGAATATATCCCCCACACCATTAGACCACCACCACCAGCCTGAACCGTTGATACAAGGCAGGATGGATCCATACTTTCATGCAGTTTATGCCAAATTCTGACCCTACCATCTGAATGTCGCAGCTGAAAACGAGACTCATCAGACCAGGCAACGTTTTCCAATCTTCTATTGTCCAATTTTGGTGAGCCTGTGCAAACCTTGCCTCAGTTTTCTGTTCTTAGCTGACAGGAGTGGCACCCGGTGTGGTCTTCTGTTGCTGTAGCCCATCTGCTTCAAAGTTTGAGGTGTTGTGCCTTCAGAGATGGTATTCTGCATACCTTTATTGTACCAAGGTATGGCCGGTGAGTATTATTTGCATTAGTTCTGTCCTGTTTCACCAATGTAACGTCTTTCTGTAAGTGTACCAGTATGGCTACAGTGTCCTTACACAAATTCTACAAAGACGTGGCACTCCAAATGAGATCTTTAATTGCAGTTCTATATCCCGGAAATAGCCAAGTACTATGGGAGACGGGACTTTGTGTAAACTACATAAAATGATTCAAACACACTGGGGGAATTTCTGTTAAATGGTTTCATTATTCATTTGTGGTTAATCCGACAGCACACAGAATGGCGCACCCACCCGGTTTAAAATGTAGGTCACTTCCTTGTCCCATGTAGTTCTAGGGGATCTTTCTTTCAAATAACAGTTTTTATTAAACATATACATAGAAAAGTACAAAAGACAATGAGGCTGTAATACCCTGGTTACAACTGGCCAGTGGCCTTGCTGATAAGTATTAAGCATCAAAAGAAGAGCAGCCAAGTATAGTAGCCTCATATTAAATTCCAGGTAACACTTAGTGGTCAACAAGCAGGTCTCAGTTTTGACCTGGACATAGTCTAAGGAGAAGAGGAGGGAAAAAAAAAAGAACATAAAAAGGAAAGAAGAAAAGAGGGGTAGGGTAGTGGAGAGGAAGGGGAGGCTCTACCATCGGCTCAGGGCGGGTCTTCACGTCTATGCCACTCTTCCCAGACCTTATCATGTGCCTCCAATCTATCTTGTAGTCTAGCTGTCATTTTTTCCCCATCAGCTCTATATCTTTTATTCTGGTGTATAGGTCTGTTTGAGTGGGAGGGTCTCGTCTTTTCCAGTGCAGGGCAATTATACATATCCTGACACTCCAGGAAACTGCTTCGACATGTCCT
This sequence comes from Aquarana catesbeiana, assembly GCF_042186555.1. Taxonomy (NCBI): domain Eukaryota; kingdom Metazoa; phylum Chordata; class Amphibia; order Anura; family Ranidae; genus Aquarana; species Aquarana catesbeiana. The sequence continues at coordinate 44,954,686 of NC_133325.1, forward strand.
GGAGTGTCGGGATATTTGTAGCCCAGACACTCCAAGAAGAAACAACCTCGGATCCATGGGTACCTGCACGCCCAACAGACGGTTCAATAGTAGTTGCGTCTCGGTCCAGAAGGGGACTATTTTAGGACATGTCCAATAGATATGGTATAAGGTCCTTATGTCTCTCATACACCTCCAACATCCATCCGAGCTAGTGGGGTAAATAGCGCGGAGGACATCTGGCGTCAAGTACCAAAAAAAAGGAATTTTATAAGCGTTCTCCTTATAGAGAGTGTACAAAGGGAACTCTTAGCTGCCTGAGACCAGATTGTCCGCCAGGTAGTTTCTGGAATTTCCTCCCCCAATGCTCTCCCATCGGAGCATATATGCATGTTTACCCTGGGTTGTGAAGCAATGAAAATTTAGTACCCGGTAAGGCTCGATTCACACCTATGCATGTTGCTTTTGAGCGTTTTTGGAGGTTTTTTTTTCATGCTTGGCACGTTTTTGAGCAGCGTTTTTGTAGCGTTTTTGCGGCGTTTTTGCCGCGAATTTGCGTTTTGCGTTTTTTTTCATTTTTTTTTACAGTCTTAAAAAAAAATTACAAAAAAAAAAAAAAAAAAAAAAAAAAAAAAAGGCAAAAACGCACCAAAAATGCTGCAAAAACGCTGCAAAAACGGTGCACTTGCGTTTTTGATGCTTGTCCATTGAAATCCATTACATGCAAAACGCTGCTTTTTGCATGAAAAAAAGTCCCCGACCCTTTCCAAAAACGCAGAGATACAAAAAAGCATTGATGTGAACATGTTCCATAGGAACCCATGTTAAAAAATTCCCATGCATTTCTGCAAAATGCAAAATGCATCAAAAAACGCGCTAGTGTGAATGGAGCCTAAATGTCTGAGATTAACCCTCGTCTTGCCGCACCTTCCAATATCAAACACTCAAATGGAGTAGGAGCCGAGAATTGTAAGTTCGGAGCAAATGATTGAGCATAATGTCTAATCTGCAGGTACCCATAGAATCCAAATTTTTTTTGAAGATCTGTAAATGATAGCAATCTACGCGTACAGGGATGTACCAGGTGACCATAGTGGAATAAGTTCCTCGTCGCCCACGGGAAAGACATCTGATGTGTAAGGCCTGCAGACATTCTGGGATTATATAGAAAAGACATGAGGAGTGACCCCTCAACATAGCTTATGAACTCAAGAGAGTTTACGCCAGAGTGATCTGAGGTGGAGCATGGGACCCAAAAGCTGGGCTGAGTCCACCTCCACCATTGCATTCCAGAGCATACTATTTGGGTGGGCGGGTGCTAGGGGTGCGCATCTTCATTGGCCACACGATTCTATTACGATTATCAGGTCCACGATTCACGATGCATCACGATTACTGCGCGCGGTTTTCATCCAAAAAAATTAAGTAGTCAGAAGAACTCCATTTTTTAAATTTTATCTGTTCTTAAAAAAAAGACAACACTCCTTGCATGTAGCAAAGTGTAAACAGTGCAGACAACTTAAAGAGGAGCTCCAGACTGCCCCCAAATGACTACAGAAGATGGTCAGAGACTGCAGACATGATACAGGAGATGATCAGAGACTGCAGACATGGTACAGGAGATGATCAGAGACTGCAGAAATAGTACAGGACATGGTCAGAGACTGCAGACATGGTACAGGACATGATCAGAGACTGCAGAAATAGTACAGGAGATGATCAGAGACTGCAGAAATAGTACAGGACATGGTCAGAGACTGCAGAAATAGTACAGGACATGGTCAGAGACTGCAGAAATAGTACAGGACATGGTCAGAGACTGCAGAAATAGTACAGGACATGGTCAGAGACTGCAGAAATAGTACAGGACATGGTCAGAGACTGCAGACATGGTACAGGAGATTGTCAGAGACTGCAGACCTGCTGGACATGGTAAGGGAGGTGCCAGACTGTCCTATCCAAGATGAATAATACCCCGCCCCCCTCACCACTAACCTGTCCCCATATAATACGATTACCATAGCGCTCCCCTGCCCAGTGTCACCACAGACCAATTCCCATCCTTCTTCCCCCACCTCTACACAGTGAACATGCAAATAGGGCAATAAATCAAAAAATTGTGTGCAGAGCTTTGCGGTGATAATAAATGCACAAAAAAGTCTTACTTATTCAAAGTAATTCCAGTGCTGAGTGTTCTCTGCTGTGTTCAAAGCATTCACCAGAAATCAGGAATGGCACAGCAGAGAACACTCAGCACTGGAATTACTTTGAATAAGTAAGACTTTTTTGTGCATTTATTATCACCACAAAGCTCTGCACACAATTTTTTGATTTATTGCCCTATTTGCATGTTCACTGTGTAGAGGTGGGGGAAGAGCAGAGGTGTCCTCCATGCGGCCCCCTTACCTGGCTTGACATGCCGCGGCTCCACTCTCCTCCTCGGAGCTCCGTGCTCCACAAGCTGGCCACCGCCACTCTTAGCAGCAGCAGCTCCATGTCCCCGCGAACATGCATACAGCGTCGCTCCTCGCAGGGCAGCAGGGGGATGACGCAAGTCAGAGGCAGCATGAAGGAAAAGCCGGCGCGGCTTACTTCCGCGGCTCTTCGGCGGCTTTCGGCTCCCTTCGGTCGCGGAGGCGGGGCATAACGCGGCGCGAGGATGACGTCATCCTCAATCGATGCCTTAAAGCTATAGCATCGATGCCGCATCGTGGAAGGTCGGATGCCGATGCATCGATTCGGCGATTGATTTCAGCAGCCCTAGCGGGTGCCATCCATATTTTTTCAATTTCTGTCCATCTGTTGTAAGAACGTTGGGGAAACCAGGAGGCCAGGGCCCGCAATTGAGTAGCTTGGTAGTATTTATGTAGGTTTGGAAATGACAACCCGCCCTCCGAACGCGCCACTGTGAGGACCGAGTGTGATATTCTATGCCTTTTATAATTCCAAACAAACATTAAATCTGCCTGAAGTTTCTGCAATTACGCATGTGGTATTGGGATGGGAAGTGTTTGGAAGAGATAAAAAGGAGCTTGGCCAGGATGGTCATTTTAACAGAGGCCACCCTCCCCAGAAGGGAGATATGGTGGACCTTCCATTTTTGCAGGAGATCTCTTATAGATCTGAAGAGGGGGAGGGTAATTGGCTCGATATAGGGTAGAGTAAGAGGGGGGGTAATCTGTACTCCTAAATATTTCAGGGATGTTGCCTTCCAGTGGTATGGAAAGCATTGCTGTAGATGCTGGGTCTCAGATGTTGGGATGTTAATAGGTAACGCTTCAGATTTAGCTGCGTTTATTTTATAGCCCGAGAGAGATCGATAAAAGGTCGAGTTCAGCATGCAGGTTAGGGAGAGAGAACCTAGGCTGGGTCAGGGCGAGTATAATATCATCTGCAAACAGTGCTAGCTTGAATTCCCTTCCCCTCACCGAGATCCCATGTATATTTGGGTTTCTTCGAATGGACGCCGCCAGAGGCTCAACACACAGCGCAAACAATAGCGGAGAGAGCGGACACCCCTGGCGGGTCCCATTCGCGATCGGGAATGCAGGCGACAGGGTAAAAAAGGGGTCTTAACTTGAGATGTGGGATTAGTGTATAGGTGTCTAATGGCCTGCAGAAAAGGGCCCCGAAATCCCATGCAGTTCAACGTGGCGAACAGGAAAGGCCAACCAAGGCGGTCAAAGGCCTTTTCTGCATCCAGTCCGAGAACTAACGCTTCCAGCTTGTCCCTGTTCGCCACGTCTATAAGGTCAATAATCCGTCTCGTGTTATCCCCCGCCTGACACAGGGGGACAAAGCCCACCTGATCCTTGTGTATTAAAGAGGGGAGTATCAGGTTCAATCGCATCGAAAGGAGCTTAGTAAAAATTTTCAAATCAGAGTTTAGGAGCGCGATTGGCCTGTAACTGGCACATAGTGAAGGATCTTTGTCAGGTTTGGGGATCAACGTGAGGAATGACCTCTGCAGGGGATCTTTCTTAATTGTAACTCTTCACACAGAAGAGTCCGGAAAATGCAGCAGTAGATGAAAGTGTCAGTATCTTTGATGCCGTGTACACACGAGTGGACTTTACGACGGACTTTCCGAATGAACGGACTTGCCTACACACGATCAACCAAAGTCCGACGGATTCGTACGTGATGATGTACGACCGGACTAAAACAAGGAAGTTTATAGCCAGTAGCCAATAGCTGCCCTAGCATCGTTTTTTGTCCGTCGGACTAGCATACAGACAAGCGGACTTTGAGTCGACGAAAAGATTTGAAACATGTTTCATTTCTAGGTCCATCAAACTTTTTTTTTTTTTTCCCCAAAAAAAAGTCCGCTGGAGCCCACACACGATCGAATTGTCCGACGGACTCCGGTCCGCCGAACCAAGTATGCCATAAAGTCCGGTCGCGTGTACGCGGCATTAGAGTTCATTTTCAGTGAACAAACCATGCATTTGAACACAACATTAAAGATCTCGAAAGCGAGTTTCCTCTGTAGCTTTGCACTACTGTGCAAAAGTTTTAGGCAGGCGTGGTGTAAAGTAAGACTACTATCAAAAATACATTATATTATATTATCTCAAAGTGAGCAAACAGAAGAAAAAAAAAAAAAAAAAAAAAAAAAAAAAAAAACAGGGCTGTTTTTTCCACTGGGCACGCTAGGCAGTTGCCCGGGGGCCCCACTTGTCTGCAGGGCCCCATCCAGGGCCGATCCTCAGTGCTGCAATCTGCTGATTAAGTTGACTGACTGCACTGGTTGCTCACTTGCTAGAATCGCCGGCCACCCAGCGTCTAGCTAGCAACCAGTGATGTCAGTCAGAGGCCGCCCCAGCATTCATAGCGCGCCGCGGCCGCCCCGGCTGCTAGTGAACAAACTCCGTCCACCTCTGCCATGTTCTTCAGACAGCGTGGATAGGGAGCGGAGCGGAAAGATGGCCCTTGATAGCTGGCGCTGCCTTGCTGCTGTGAGTGACGCACTGTACTGCACCAGGCCAGCAGCCTCAAGTAAGTCAAACACTGTCTACTTAAGTACGTTCAAGTTGTGCATCACACACAGCCACTGTCTGTGCCCCTTTAAAAGCTGCCACTGTGCCCATCAAAACGCAGCCACCGTGCCCATCAAACGCGTGTTATATTGTCCAAACGTTGTGTTAATGTTTGAACACCGATTTTGTTGGAAATACCAATAAATATAGCTTTTTTGATAATTTGCATTTTTATTCTCGTGCGCGATTGTGTAGACAGGGCCCCAGTGCACTGTATTGCCCGGGGGCCTATAATGCTCTTAAGATGGCCCTGGCCAGCAACAATTCCTCTAGGTAGACTTGCACACAGTTTTTGAAGGATCTCAGCAGATAGGTTGTTCCAAACTTCTTGGAGAACTAACCACAGATCTTCTGTGGATGTAGGCTGCCTCAAACCCCATCTCTTCATGCAATCCCAGACAGGCTCCATGATGTTGAGATCAAGGTTCTGTAGGGGCCCAAACCATCACTTTCAGGAAATCTTGCTCTGCTTTACGCTGAAGATAGTTCTTAATGACATTGGCTGCATGTTTGGGGCCGTTGTCCCGCTGCTGAATCAATTTGTGGCCCATTACACTCCTCCCTGATAGTATGGTGGAAAAGTATCTGCCTGTATTTCTCAACATTGAGGACACCACTGATTGGGCAACGTTGAGGACCATAGATGCAGTGGCTGGCCAAGGAAACCTAATGCAGCAGATGAAAGACACATTGTTACCTCCCTTCAACATTGGAAGATATCCAGCAGTGCCATCAGCACAGAACTGCCAGAAATCAATGGGACCGGGGCTTTTTTTCAGCGGGAACGCAGGTCCGGCACCTCCAGCACTGAATGTATGTAATATCATGGGGTGTGGGGTGTGCTGGAGGGTCTATTGATGTTGGCTGCTGGGGGATCTATGGTCACTGATGGGGGATCTGATTTTGTGTGAGGGTCTATTGTTGCTGATGGGTTTTCGTTATTTGAACATTTCCAAGTTAACAAATTTGTTGTATTTAGTCAAAAAACGAATTAGAAACGAAACAAAAATTGCACATGTCTAGACACTAGGATTTCCACAAAATGGCCAGCTATGGAAGCCATTGTCCCTCATGTTTCATTAGAGTGGATGTAAAGCCTGGATAACACCGGGGAACGGTTATAACCCAGATGAAGTTATTTTTTGCAGTATGTGTGCTGCTGGGGAGATTTCCTTACATGTCCTGTCCTGAATACACAACAGGAAACCTGAGGTAATCTCACCAAAGTGTACAAAATCTTAAGCCTCGTACACACGGTACAATTGTTAGCCAACTGAGTGTCTTTTTGTCAAAAGGGCCTGTGCCAGGATCTTAGTTTGCATACTAATGGTGCCACAAACACGAACGTAGTGACGTACTACGAGGAATTTCAGCTCTTGAGCGCCACCCTTTGGGCCCCTTCTGCTAAATTTGTGTTTGGTGAGCATTGATTCCAAGCATGCGTGTTTGTACTTTCGACTTTTGTGTGTACTTACCATATGAAAAACTGACGTCAAACCGCTGTCCGCCGAAAATTTACTAGGCTGTCATCCAACATTTGTTGGCCGAAAGTTGGACAACAATTTGTTAAAAAGGAGCGTATTAACGGTAAGATTTTAGGACAACAGTCTGTCAACAGACAATCCCCTGCCAACAATTGTACTGTGTATACGAGGCTTTATAGAGTTGTCAGAGGAACAGGTGTCCTCATTGGAGAACCTTGCCTTACCCATGGCTCTGGTAAGGCAAGGTTTGTGATCATTTTCTGTCTTGGTGACAATGATCCCCAGATCATATAGAGAGGGCGAATTTCTCCAGTGGGGACACAAACTGCTATAGAATCTGGACCCATCCTTACTTTGCTTTACAAATGCTTTTATAATAAGAAGCTTCAAGTGATTTTAAAGGCAAAAGGTTTTTTTTTTTTTTTTTTTTTTCTTCCCCCCCTCACCTCAATTCATTCTTTGCATCAAGTTAAAAAAAAAAAAAAAACAAAAAAAACAAAATAACCCAACACTTCCAATGCCTCTCTCAATCGAGCGCTGTCCCATGTGCAGCAGTGGTGCTTCTTGTGAGGAGGGAGCAGGGGGTGTGGCCAAGCCATGCTGTGTGTGTGTGTGTGTGTGTGTGTCTATGGACATACACAGCCCAGGAGAGTGCCCACTTTTTTCTTTTTACATTAAAATAAAAAGAAAGGGAGTCCTTAAAGTGATGGCTTGACCCCCACAGAGCCCCGATCTCAAAATCATTCAAAAAAGTCGGTCTGGGATTACATGAAGAGACAGAAGGATTAGAGGCAGCCAACATCCACAGAAGATCTGTGCTTAGTTCTCCAAGATCTCTGGATTATCATCATCATCATCATCATCATCTCTCTCAATCCAGTGCTGTCCCATTTCTGCATTCACATTATGACGTCACGTCTGGCAAAAGTAAGCAAAGCCGAGAACTCGGCTGAAAAGAAAGAGATCGTTCTTTTTTTTCCTGTCTTTCCAGCCTGGAGAGATGTGGGGTCTTATAGACCCCACAAGATGATGATAGAGATAGAGATAATGATAGAAAGATAGAGATATTTTATTTTTAAATGAAATTGTAAAAAATAAAATGTTTAAAGCACCCCGTCCCCGTGTGCTCGCGCACAGAAGCGAACGCATACGTAAATCGTGCCCACATATGTAAACAGCGTTCAAATCACACGTGAGGTATCGCTGCGTGCGTTAGAGCAACAATTCTAGCACTAGACCTCCTCTAACTCTAAACAGATAACCTGCAAAAAAAGAAAAAAAAAAAAAAAAAAAAAAAAAGCGTCGCCAATGTAGATTTATAAGTACCTAATATTTGGCACCATTCCACAAGTGTGCTCAATTTTAAAGCGTGACATGTTGGGCATTTACTTGGTGCAGCACCAAACTTTCACATTATACAAAAGAAAAATAAATAAATATTGGGCTAACTTCACTGTTATTTTTTTAATTCATTAAAAACTTTTTTTGCGAGAAAAAAAAAAAAAAAAAAAAAACACACACGTTTGAAAAATTGTTGCACAAATACCATGTGACAAATAGTTGCACCAACTGCCATTTTATTCCCTAGGGTCTCTGCTAAAAAAACAAAAAAAAACAAAAAAAAAAAAAAAAAAAAACACACCACACACACAATGTTTGGGGGTTCTGAGTAATTTTCTAGAAAAAGAAATAAGGAAAAAGATATTTACATGTAGTAGAGGAGTGCCAGAATAGGCAAGGTATGGAAGTGGTTAAGACTGGTACTCCCTTACAAATTTTTGTTGGAGATAAAAAAAAAAAAAAAAAAAAAAAATGGAAGCCAATACACCTGGATATGTACTTACGGTGTTATTGCTGAACAAGGTGATATCGCCCTCATTGCCAGTATAGAAGAGGATGGGGCCCCCAGGCTTCTTCCAGTGGGTTTCAGACACCAGGTACCGCTGTTTAAATGTGGCATCCTCTGCAAATCCAAAGTGGTCGATCTATAAATAGAAACCAATAAAAAGCATTGAAGCCATGCAGTAATTGTATGAAGGCACCACTCAACCCAGGTCTAAAAGCATTGGAAAAAAAAAAAAAAATCTACCCTTTGTCTTAAACTCCTCTGCAAAATAGCAGTGAACTTTCTGGAGGGACTTTGATCTCGCAATCCTGTATGCCAGCAGAGAGAGCCATTTGTTTTTTGCAAGGATTTATAAAAAAGGGTCAACAATGTACATTTACATCAGTCCCCACCCTCAAGGAGCTTACAATCAAAAAAAGTCACGCACACCAATTTAGGATAGACGCCATTAACCTACTAGCCTGCTTGGCTGAAGTTAGGCTTTAAAGCGTATCTAAACCCAAAAACAAAATAAATAGGATTTATATAGTACTAACAGTTTACGCAGCGCTTTACAAAAGGCCAGACAGTACAGAGGGCCCTGATCGTTAGAGCCTACAATCGCAGCTTACCAGTTTTGTTTTGTTTTTTTTTTAAATCAGATTTTTTTTTTTTTTTTTTTGAAAAAACGAAGAAAAAAAAAGAAAAAAAAAAAACCCTCTTCCATTAAACAAAAAAAAAAAAAAAAAAACCCACACATCAAATAGTATTGCATAGGACATATTTAGACGTACAGCCAGCCGGCTTTATTTCTTCTACATCAATATGTTATATGAAATTACAATCCATATAAAAATAAGAAGGCAAAGCATTTATCTGTGTGTCATTTTGTAGGTTGCTTTTCATGAATCATGAATGACTGGGCATTATATGACGTCAAGCACGATAACATGCGGGGGCGCGCATCGCGGCGATCGGTGGAGCGGTGTGTCAGTCTGACACACCGCTCCACCGATCTTGGTAAAGAGCCTCCGGCGGAGGCTCTTTACCACATGATCAGCCGTGTCCAATCACGGCTGATCACGATGTCAATAGGAAGAGCCGTTGATCGGCTTTTCCTCACTCGCATCTGTCAGACGCGAGTAGAGGAGAGCCGATCAGCGACTCTCCTGACAGGGGGGGTCTGCATTGATTGTTTATCAGCGCAGCCCCCCCTCAGATCACCACACTGGACCACCAGGGATCGCCACGGAAGGGGCAACAAGGAGGAAGGAGCAAGGTATGTACCCCATGGCCATCCATATGTGCCCAATCTGTGCCAATCAATGCCCACAAATGGGCACCATTATGTTTCAGTTATGCCCAGCAATGCCACCAATAAGTTTCATCACTGCCACCTGTCAGTGTCCATCAGTGCCCACCTATCAGTGCCATCCTTATGTACCAATCAATGCCACCTATGAGTGCCCATCAGTGCCGCATACCAGTGCCGCCTATCTGTGCCACCTATCAGTGCCCATCATCAGTGCCACCGTATCAGTGCCCATCAGTGAAGAAGAAAACGTACTTATTTACAAAAAATGTTAAGAGAAACAAAGAAAAACTTGTTTTTTTTTTCAAAATTTTCAGTCTTTTTTTATTTGTTGCGCAAAAAATAAAAACTGCAGAGGTGATCAAATACCACCAAAAGAAAGCTCTATTTGTGGGAACAAAATGATAAAAAAATTTTTTGGGTACAGTGTAGCATGACCGAGACAGCGCTGAAAGCTGAAAATTGGCCCAGGCGGGAAAGTGTCCAAGTGCCTGGTATTGAAGTGGTTATTAAAAAAAAATAAATAAAAAAATAAATAAAAATAATAACCTTAACAATCCCCGATTATTCTCAGATCTCTCCTGGCTCTGCCCTGCTGCCGAGTGCCTCCCATGGCAGGCTGCCTGCTATTGGGGCACTTATGCAGGCTCACTCCCAAGCCGCACTCTCTGTCTCCACTGACAGTAGGGTTGCCACTTTTCCCCCCCAAGTCAAACCCGAACACTTTATTGGCACACAGCAATTTTTTTTATACATCCATTTTGCTAATAAATAACATTTCTAATCATATGAAGTTAAAAAAAAAAAAAAAAAAAAAAAAAGGGGAAGTAGTCCCCCTTTACATCAGGGTCCACAGAGTTCCCCTTTTACATCTGAACTCGCAGAGTTCACATTCACTGTAAGGGGGAGGACTCTGCAGACTCTGATATAAGGGAGATCTCTGGGAACCCTGATTTAAGGGGGGGGGGGGGGGAACACTGAGAACTCTGATGTAAGGGGGGGAACACTGTGGTCTCTGGTGTAAAGGAGAACTCTGGGAAGACAGATTTACCTTAATGTACTCACTCAGAGGCAGGAGAGAGAAGGGGGGAGACTTCAGTAACAGACAAGGATGGATGGTGAGCTCACTCACCCCCTTGGCAGTCAGCACCTCTCATCCCGATGCATCTGAGGCTGCTAGACTTCAAATTTCCGGCCCCCCCTTTCCTTTTCTGAGCCACAGCATCGGGGATTGGAGTGTGGGCAGACACAGAGGGGTAGAAGGAAGAGGTGCAGGTCGGGCCTGTGCTTTGTATAATTATATATATATATATATATATATATATATATTTTTTTTTTTTTTGGGGGGGGGGGGTGTTAGTGTTGGCTTTGGGCAGCATGAACGAGTAAAACAGACACGCTCAGCTTAGACAACTGTAGCCAGCAACCCTGCTGGGAAGCCATAGTCCAGTCTGAATAATGTGTCCGGGTTTCAGGCAGTCTGAAACCCGGAGGCATGATTCCAAACCCGAACTGTCCGGGTGAATCCCGGACAGGTGGCAACCCTAATTGACCGTGTGGCTCAGCCCCGCCCCCGCTCTTTCCTCACTGGTGTGATTGACATTGGCTCCTGCTTGTGTCTCTGAGCCAGTGAGGAGGGAGAGAGTGAGCATGCTGTCATACACGGTGCTCAGGTAAGTATGGGGGGGGGGGGTCTGTCTACACACAGAAGGTTTTTTACTTTAATGCATGAAGGTAAAAAACCTTCTGCCATTAGCACCACTTTATTGCTTTCATTTCAACTCAAGGGAAAGGACAAGGACACTGCATTTTTAGCAAGGTCGGATATTGTTTGCATTTATCCTGAAAAAATGAAAAACTAATGCAGCCACCACATCTAAGGACTGGTAAGCTGCAATAGATTACATTTTGTTCTAGGGTTTAGGTAAAAAAAAAAAAAAAAAAAAAAAAAAAAAGAAGTAGCTACTCCTGAAACAAAAGGGCTTTTGCTAATCTTTCTTGCCTGGCCATCATGCTGACCCTTTGGCCATCATAAATCAAATCACTTGTGCAAAACAAATTTGCAGATATGGTTATCAGTGTTTGCCCATGTACTTATCTCCTGACAGATTTACTTTAAAAATGTAATAGGCTTCACAGTAGTGGGCCTGGCAGCCAGATTTGTCAAGACATGGTCAACAGGATTAAACGTATCTTCATTTCCATGAAAGCGAACCTAATGAGAGCCAGATTCAAAAACACAAGTTTTAATGAACCTAAAAGAAAGTGGCCGAGACATCATTGGTTCATCACCCACTGACACTTTGGAAATTAAGTTGTCAAAATATTTGGTGAATCCAGGAGGTTAAAGGGTCATTTTCAGAGGTCTTGACCTCCAGATGTCTTGTCTTTGTTCTTAAAATGTTGTGGTATGGAAGCTTCAGCTGACCTCCCTTTTCTGCTCCAATATGAACTACAATCATCTGAAGGCACCTTAAAGTGGAGTTCCACCCACTTTTACAACTCTTCAGCATCCCTCACTAAACTGTGCACTGTAAACAAATTGGATATTTATTTTCTCAGCACCTACTGTATATCTGCTGTATTCATTTTTCACTTCCTCCTCCCTGGCCGCGGCCCATCGCATCATTTCCTGTTTGCAATGCCTTCTGGGAAGGAGTGGCAACTTCCTCTGACACTGCCGTTGCTATGTAAACCTGACCTAAAACCTATTACACTGCTTGTGCTGCACTGAGCATGTGCGAGATCTGCAAGGATGAGATCCAGGCAGAAATACAGTCTGGCTTCAGATGCCCACACTTAAGATGGCCACGGCCTGCTGTAAGTTTATAAAACAAACTACTGCTATGAACTAACAAAACAGACCTTAGTTTACAGACTAACTTTACTAGAATACATTAAGCTTGTGTATTATAGGGGTATTTTTATTTAAAAGCTATAATTTTGGCCGGACCACCACTTTAACCAGAGTTTTTGGTAGCTAGGAAGATTAAAAAAAAAAAAAAAAAAAAAAAAAAAAAAAAAAAGTCAACCGTCAAAAGTTCCGAAAACAGGCAACGAAAGGGTGAAGGTTGGAGTTGGTATTGAGAATCAGAAGTAGGTTAAAGATGTTGACTTGTGGCCAGCGAAGTTCAGACAACCAACCAAAAATAAAACTCCCCACATATGGCCACTAAAAGGCACCCTTAGGCCAATCATGCCCGAGTTTGCAGAAAATGCCAGAAAAAGAGGGTGCCTGGGAGAAAGGATCACTGGTTTGTATTATGACCAGCTGAGGCATCTGTGGTGGACCATGGTACATCCACGAACAGCCAATTATCAGAATTGGCAAGACTGGGCAAATCTGATATCCAATGAGCATTCTTACAGCTGTGTGACTTAAGCTGACCATAGTGACAACATTTTAATCCATCTATGGCCAGCTTTAGGAGTTTCCAAAATTATTAAAAAACTGCCACTAGATGGAGAATTGCCTACTGAAGCACAATTTCCAGTAAGAAGTGTTTAAACAAAGGATACCTTTAAATATCATTAAAGTATAATACAATGAACATGAAGCCCTTGCAGTAATGATGTCCATCCTGTCTGAGGAGCTTCCTCAGCTGAGGGAGATAGGAGGTAACAAAGAGGATTTCCTCATTTCACCCACGCTGTGCCTGTCAAGTACCGAGCAGGAAGAGACATTCTCCGGTTCATGCACACGATACGCTGAACTTACAAAATTACAGTGCCATAGGGTTGCATGGCAAGAGGTCCTGCAATTAGCTCAAGAATACCTACTGAACTAGATGGTAGAAAGCTGTAGAATGAACGTTCTACAAACATGCAGATTGTGTCAGTTGAACATTTAAATTTTGGCCTAGGAAGGTGGGGTTGTTGTAGTTTTAATTCTCAAACTCCAAGAGGGAAGAATAGGTATAGACCCCAGGGGGAACATGGCCAGTGGGGCCATACTGCCTTAGGACAGGAAACGCTGAGCATCTACATAGTGGCCTCATCTACCGACTCGTTCAGAGAGAATTATAACTCCCAAAAGTATCTGAAACCAAAAAAAAAAAAAATATATATATGTGTAGTTTTTGATAGGAGTGGTGAGAGGACAGAAGCCCTGTCAGGTTTTTACTGCTGTCTCTGTCCCCATTGGGGATACACCATCTCAATAAGTTCACCTTTGACAGAGGTTCTAACCCTTCACTGTCCAAAACTAATTTAAAAAAAAGTTTTGCCTTTAGTTATACTGTAAGTTGCGAGGTGGGGCCTCCATGGATCAAGCTTGCTTTTCCAGCACATCTCGCGGATGCCCGATTTGATTAAGGATTTGGAGAATTTGGAGGCCAAGCCAATACCTTGAACTCGTTGTGTACCTCAAACTATTCTTCAATTTCTCAGTCCAAGCCACCTTTTTCCATTGCTCCGTGGTTCAGTTCTGATGCTCACGAACCCATTGTGGCCACAGTCGGCACGGGCACCATGACCGGTCTGTGGCTACACAGCAAATTGCATTGCACCCCTCCTCCCAAATCACCCAATTCTCTGAAAGGATTGGATCCAGGCATGTTGGTTGGTAGGGCTCACTGTAACCATCTACACCAAATTAATATTCTCCCTCATCACTAAATCAGTAATAGTTATAAAAATTGTGAAAGGGGCTGGTCTGGTTACTATCCCAGTCAACATTTACAAATCACTAGGGAAGAAACAAAAACCCTTCCCTCCAATCAACTCTGAGCTCTCCTCACTGAGCTCTGCAGAGTGTAACTTCAGCTCTCCGCCTCCTTTTTCCTGACATCTCAGACAAGCTTTACAAATTAAAGGGCAACTAAAAAGGTTAGTTGTTGGTTTAAAAAGGACAAGTTCACCTTTCGTAACATGTTATTACACCCATATCCATGTTACAAACAGACCGACCGCCTCACGAATCCCCACCCCCCTCCCCTCCAAAAGCTAGTGGGGGGGGGGGGGGGGGAATCTTCTCCCTTCCCGCTAGCTGTCACAATTACAAAAAAATAAAAAACCACACACACACACACACACACACACACACCACCCTCCACATGGCTGGGGGGGAGCTCCACACATCCGGCCATGTCACTTATTCCCAGTGTCCGGCAGCCTTTGCGGCTGTTGGCTTGTAGTTTTCAACGAACAACCACAGCACTATGGAAGTTCAGTGTGGTGGTTCATCGAGTCTTCCTGTCAGAATGGAGAAAGGAGGAGAAATAAGCACTTTTTTTTACATGGAAAAAAAAAAAAAAAAAAAATTAAAAATGAAATAAAAAAAAAATAAATGGAGAAAGAAGGGGGAGAGGCATTATCTAGTGCATGCCACAGTATCCTTGGATGCCATCAAAATGTCCCTAACCCTGGAGAACATTAGGGCATCCTCTAGATTCGTAGGTGAATATATATTGTAGTGGCACTGGATTTCTAGAGATCAGAAGTAGGGGGCCTGAGGAGATTTCCAATTAAGGAGGAGTATGGCCTTAAATGCATAAAAAAATAATAAAAGATCTATCCGGGTTCTCATAGCTCTGGAAGTAGTCAATAAATGGACCAGAACCAGCATACAGACATCTAAAGCTGGAGGCAACGAGAAGTTCACAACTGAACGGATACACTTGGAAGCGTCTGCCCAAAAAAGGGACCGATAGCTAGACATTCCCAAAAACACATGTATGAAACTGTGAATTAAACTGGTCTACAACCACTTTAAGGTGTTACTACAGGAATCTTGGACAGTCACATGCGGCATGTAAACCAGTTAACAAAAACAGAACCAGCATACATAAAAGCACCAGCACAACCCACAGATAAGGGGGCACTTGGTTTGATGCCAACTGGACTCGATTTCCTTTCATTATGGAGATATTTTCAGTTTTTTTCTGTTGGGAGTCTTGGGACAGGGTGTCCAGGGAACTCGCCACAATTTGAACACATACAAAAAAAAAAAAAACGAGTTTTGGTTAGAGTATTTTGGGAGGTGAGATCTCAACTTTAAGATCCTTGGTGCCAAAGCACACTGAAAATCCCACAATGCATCCCTTAGCACCAGATTCCTAAAAGTCATGTGTACTACAGGCTCGGACAGCAGATTGCGACAAAGTTTGGAGATAGAGAGAATATATATATTCAAATTATTTTTCACCCAAGCTAAGCCTAGCTGTGCTCTACACCACAAGTCTCCATTGTCACATCAGCAGTCATAGTTGAACTTCTGGCCGTCTCTTCAGGGTGTGAAATCGCTCAGGAAACATGACACTGCTGCAGTCCCAGCTGGTGAAGAGATCAGGAGAGCTACAGATGGGACACCACTGAAAAGTAATTATCAGAACCCTTGGCACAAATCTCTTCATTGTCTTCAGATGAGAAAACAAAGCGTGATGAATCCCGTAAGAGCTCCCCTGTGGTTCCAGAACATCATTATGATCATACGGAGGGGGGACATCTGCATCACCACCTATTTAACAAGGCAAAGAGTAATGTGCGAAGTGCAACATTCTGAGAGAAAGAGAAGGTATACATTACCAAAAAGTATTGGGACGCCTGCCTTTACATGAACTTTAAATGGCGTCTTAGTCCATAGGGTTCGAATTGGCCCACCCTTTGCAGCTATAACAGCTTCAACTCTTCTGGGAAGGTTGTCCACAAGGTTTAGGAGGGTCTATGGGAAAGTTTGACCTTTCTTCCAAAAATCACATTTGTGAGGTTGGATGAGGAGGCCTGGCTCGCAGTATCTGTTCTAATTCATCCCAAAAGGTGTTCCATCATGTTGAGGTCAGGACTTTGTGCAGCCCAGTCAAAATTCCTCCACCCCAAACTCGCTCATCCCTGTCTTTGTGCACAAAAGCAAGGTCCATAGTCATGTTAGAACAGGAAGGGACCATCCCCAAAACTATTCCCACAAAGTTGGGAGCATGAAATTGTCCAAAATGTCTTGGTATGCTGATGTCTTAGGCCCCTTTCACTGATACGCTTTGCAGGCACTAAAGTGCTAAAAATAGCGCCTGCAAAAGCGCCCTGAAAGAGCTGCTCAATTCACTCCAATGTGAAAGCCCCGAGGGCTTTCTCACTGGAGCGGTGCGCTTGCGGGGCGGTCTAAAAAGTCCTGCAAGCCGCATCTTTGGAGCGCTGTATTTACCGCTCCTAAAGTGCCCCTTCCCATTGAAAACAATGGGGCAGCGCTCCAAACCTGCCTGCAAAGGGCCGCTGCAGCGGCCCTTTGTGGGCGGTTTTAACCCTTTTTCGGCCACTAGCGGGGGTTAAAACTGCCCCGCTAGTGGCCGAATAGCGCCACTAAATATAGCGCTGCTTTACCGCCAGCAACACTTCAGTATGAAAGTAGCCTTAAGATTTCCCTTCACTTGAACTAAGAGCCAAGCCCAACCCCTGAAAAACAACCCCACACCATAATCCCCCCTCCACCAAATGATTTGGACCAGAGCACAAAAGCAAGGTCCATAAAGACATGGATGAGCGAGTTTGGGGTGAAGGAACTTGACTGGCCTTCACAGATCTATTTTCTGGAGGAAATTAAACTGAAAACGTATTCTTGCATTTAACTCTATACTGCCTTGCTAAGTTAGCCTGATCCTGAAAAGGTTATTCCCCTTCCCCCAAACCAGAAAGGAGGATATGAAAGAAAACTTGCAGATTACATATAACAGAAGGCAGATTCAGTTCTCTATTGGCCTACCACACACACATTGTACGTTGCTGCACTGGTAAGCTTAAAGCGGAACTTGCCTCCTCTCCAACGGCCCAAATAACTACTGGACTTCAAAACATAAAAGTGGGTACAAGGTGACCTGAAGAGGGCTGTGTACAGGAAATGTCCTCACAGTGTGAAAAGACACTACAATGAATGGGAGGAGGTTTTCAGGCGCTTTGCAGAGGCCATTTCTAGCACTAAAGCGCCTAAAAACCACCCCAGTGTGAAAGTAGTCTTAGCGTTACTTACGATTCTACTTTCTCCTCTCCTTCTCTGTTGGGGTTGACCAAGGTTCTGTTCTTGGGCCTCTCCTAGTCTCAATCTACACCTTCTCCCTGGGTCAGCCTCCCATGGGTTCCACCACCATCTCTTTGCTGACGACACCCAATATCTCTCTACCCCTCAGCTCATTCCCTGTGTCTCCTCACTGATCATTAATTTACTAACCAACATATCAGTCTGGATGTCACACCATTTTCTCAAACTCAGTCTATCCAAATCCAAGCTCACAATATTTCCTCCCCCCACATGCCCCATTACCCTGATCTCTCTGTCAAGATCGTTGGCACAACTAACAGCCCATCCGCGCATTCCAAGGTTCTAGGTGTAATCCTGGACTCTGATCTATCCTTTAGGCCCCACGTCCAAATCTTGCTGCCACAACCCCCCCAACGTCGCCAAAATACATCCCTTTCTAACCAATGACACCACAAAGCTCTTATATTTACTCCCCTGGTCATCTTTCTCCTCGACTACTGCAACTCCCTCCTCATTGGCTTTTCATAGGCCATCCCCCCCTCCAGTCCGTTATGAATGCTGCTGCCAGGCTCATCCCCATCACCAACCGCTCAGTGTCCGCTACCCCTCTCTGCCAATCCCTCCATTGGCTTCCACTCATCCAACAAATTAAATTCAAAATACTAACAATAACTTACAAAGCCATCCACAACTCGGCCCCCCAGCTCTAGCGCTAACCTAGTCTCAAAATATTAACCCAAATCTTTCTCTTTCCTCGTAAGACCTCCTGCTCTCTAGCTCCCTCATCAACTCCTCCCATGCTCGCCTCCAGGACTTTTCCAGAGCCTCTCCCATCCTATGGAACTCCCAACCCCAATCTGTCCGATCATCTCATACTCTGTTTGCTTTTAGACGATCCCTTTATAAAACATCTCTTCAGAGAAGCTCATTCTGTCCCCACCTAACAACTGTACTTTTATTTTCTCCATCCGATCATCCCCCACAGTTATTACCTTTTGGAACACTTGACCCTCCCTCTTAGAGATTGTAAGTTCTAATGAGCAGGGCCCTCCGATTTGTTAAATTGTATGGTCTGCCATACGTACACATTGGAGTTTATTTACTAAAGCCGGAAAGTGCAAAATCAGGCTCACTTCTGCATAGAAACAAATGAGCTTCTAACCCCAGCTTGTTCAATTAAGCTATGGTAATAAAACCTGGAAGCTTATTGGTTTCTATGCAGAAGTGAGCCTGATTTTGCACTTTCCAACTTTAGTAAATAAACCCCATTGTGTACTTAGAAGTGGGGTATGTATGTATATTGTATATTATTTATTTATTTTTATTTTTTTTATTTCTTAATAATTGCAGTGGTAATAACTTGTGAACAACTAAATAATGGTGATTATTCAATAAAGTGTCCAAACAGGAAGAAATCCTTGAAATTGTGTCTCTTGGGGTGATAGATGAACATAAACGCCCAGAGTGCACTTTCCATGGTGGAAGGTGCACTTTTGGTGTTTGTCATCTATCAGATGATACAAGGCAGGATGGATCCATGGAGACAAGTACACACTATAGAGGGATATTGCTTTGTTCACATCTCAGGTCTGAGGTTTACAACCACTTTTGGATTGAGTAGAGAGAATCTGTGTCCCATTAGCAGAATTTCCTTCACTTCCTATGGTGTAGGCATTTTTACAGGGGAGCAAAATAAAAGCTAGGTTCTAATCCTTCCTTACTAGAACACAGAGTGCACATTCTTTAATGATTACTTACTGACACTTACTTTATCGTTAATACGGGTCAGATGTTCTTCCCTGCTGAGTAAGTGTTTACCTACATTACACATCAGTGTGCAGAAAGATCACACGGCTGGCTGGAGATATTCCAACTGAAAAACAAGTGGCAGACTGAAGAACTACTAAAGCAGGGGTGTCAAACTCAAATTCATTCATCGGGGGGCCACATCAGCAAAATGGTTGTCCTCAAAGGGCCAGTTGTATATCTTAAGCCTCGTACACATGATCGGATTTTCGCCCAGGAATTGTGTGATGACAGAATGTTTGCCTTAAAATTCAACCGTTAGTACGCTCCATCAGACAACGGTTTCCAACTTTCAGCCAAACAATGGTTGGATGGCAGGCTACTAAATTTTCTGCGGACAACGGTCTTATGCGGTTTGTTAGATCAACTATTGTTTGCATTAGATCTCACACAGAGGATGCAATATTAACAGTTATTTGCTGGGGGGGGGGGGGGAGAGAATAGTTCTTCAGCGGGTGCCTGTAGTCTCTCCTCACACCTCCGTTCACCTCCCTGCCTCATGGTGATCTCTCCTCAGACCAACAAGCTTAAGTCTTTAGCTAGTCCCCCCTTCTTGCAAAAGTAGGCTAGGCCTACTTTGCACGTTGTAGTTCCGCCCCATGTAGAAATGAATGGGGCCAGTTTTGTGAGACTTCAAGTCCTGTGGTCCTCTGCTGCTGCTTGATTGGCTCCCTCTCCCTGCCAATAGGGACACAGAGAAGAGAGCAGAGTGGGCGGATGCCTGTGAGTAAGCACCACTCAAGGAAGAGGAGAGGGAGAAATCCCCCACAGGCGTGCTCCCCCTCAGCGAGTGCCTGTGTCAGTGTCTATGCAGTCCAGCGGTCGCTGGCAGGAGGTACAGGACCACAGGTGACAGAGCAGCCCCCGCTACACACTCCCCCCCCACCAAAGAACCTTTGGTCCGTCAAAGGAGGTAAAGAATCTATGACCTGTTACATGCTTTTGATACACACACGGGGAAAAAAAAAAAAAAAAGTTAGTGCACAGGAAACCATACAATTTACATCTGCATAAAACCCTGGCAAAGGAACATCCCAACAATTTGCATAGGAGGGGAGGTTGTCCTGCCTACAGGCCCTGGCATTTGAGGCAGCCACAGAATCTCTCTTCATCCTTGCTGTTTTCGCTGGGATCTTTTATGTGAAATATCTCTGAAATTATGTGAGATCTAACATTAAAACTACTTGATCTTACCAGAGCTAATGAATATCTATTAGCCTGAATGATTTTTGGTCAGAAAATTTGATAAGTGGGGTCAGCCCCCCCTGATTAAACCACTTAATAAGTCTCTATGTGAGATCTAACGTTACAACCACTTGATCTTACCAATAGCTTCCGTTTTGGTCAATTTTTTGATAAGGGGGGCTGATGACGGGTTATCCCTCCCACCAATTAACTGTTATTTTTGCTTCTTCTGTGTGAGATCCAACAAAGATCTAACAAACTGCATAAGATTTTTTCAAAAATGTTGATATGGGGGGGGGGTTGGAAGCTAACCCGGCAGAGATCACAATGCATTTTATTACAATGCTGGAACTGGTCATAATACGATAGGAAACGCAGAACCTGTCACTAAACAGATTTGGAAATTATTACAGCCCTGCAGTAAATTAGAAATCCTGGAAATATATAAAAATAATATACAGCCGACCTGAAAGCTTTTTTTTTTTTTTTTTTTTTTTTACTCCTGCAAAACCCTGTATAC
The DNA here is from genome assembly GCF_042186555.1 of Aquarana catesbeiana. Lineage (NCBI taxonomy): Eukaryota > Metazoa > Chordata > Amphibia > Anura > Ranidae > Aquarana > Aquarana catesbeiana. The sequence goes on from NC_133325.1 coordinate 44,975,802, forward strand.
TGGTTTACAATGTCCACGATTGCTCGCAGCGAGACGATTAGCGGACGCAGAGAGGAAGCGAGTTTGGTTTCCTGCTCGTGTTTGAAAGTTGTGTCTGCAGTGTGACCTCCTGATTAGCAGTGCATAAAAATATATCATTTCACTGGCAGCAACTAACAAGTACTTCCTTATTTTACCCAATTGCCAAACAGAGTCCATTGTTTCTCTGGAGAGACCATTGTTTGTATTAGGCTATTAAAATCCTCATTCAACGACTGCCAAGTACATTAGCTACACTAATCAGGAGAACAATGAGGAGCCCCCGGTACAAAACGGTTTTTATTTTTCCTCTAGTATGACATAACACTAGCAAAAAAAAGTCTTATTGTATACCCAATTAATGGGAAACCCAAAGCCTTTACAGTAGGCATTCAGTCGTGAAATTAAGTGTTCATTTAGGGAGTAAGACTGTTGTGTTATTCATATTTTCATTATTTTATTGATACATTATTGGATACACCAGACAGTGCAGTCAGCATACATGTTGAACTACTACAAGACACCTTGTGCACCACACAGGGAAGCCTGGATGGAAAAGGGTCTGCTTGGTGATGCACCTAGTTTAAATCAATGGACAGTTTTATTAGTATTTTATTGCAAACTAGCATCAGAATAGAAGGTAGCGCTGCAGATACGGAAAACTGGATAGATATGGAAGGAGTAAAAATACCGCCTCGAGGTCAGCCTGGCTCAACTTTAACATAGAGGAACCCTTGAAATAACTTTCCGCTAAAATTTGCTATATCTACAACTCATGATACATTAGTGTGATGGTCAGTAGGAAGAATGCCCCTTAAACTTGGAAAGAATGACCCCTTTACAGATAGCTAAAGACAGGAGTAGGCAACCTTGGCCCTCCAGCTGTGGTGAAACTACAAATCCCATCATGCCTCTGCCTCTAGGAACCATACCTGTGATTGTCAGGGTCTTGCAATGTCTCATGGGACTTGTAGTTTCAAAACAGCTGGAGGGCCGAGGTTGCCTATCCCTGCTAAAGAGATAAATGGTGCTAGTGGCAAGTTATCAGAGAGGCAGGAGCTGCTCATTGCTCAGAGAACCTCTAGCAACCTCTGGAGGAACCCTAGGGTTCCATGGATCCCAGGTTGAGAAACCTTGCTCTAGATACATGTATAAAAAAATAAAAAAAAAAAAAAAAAAAGAGAAAAAGAAGAGTTGTTGGGATGCCTCCTTAGGATACACACTTGAAATTAAGTGGGGCCGGGGACGGCCCCCTCTCCGCCTGCCGCTGACTGGTGAGGGTGCAGACTGCGAGGTCTGTCCAGGCCCAAAGCATGCTGCAAAAATAGACCAGCCGCCGCACACCTCACCCAGCCCAAGTGGTGAGCAGGTAAAAACAGCCTCAGCTTGATTCATCCAGGCCACGTCCCCAACATGTTTCGCCCCACCTTGGGGGTTAATCATGGAGATCTGAGTAAGGTGTGCGGCAGCTGGGATACCTTTTCCTATTTCTGCAAGGGGAACCAGATATTTGACCCATCCGGCTTAATACTTACAGCAGCTAGGGAGATGCGAAGAGCGACATGTGAACAGTGCTTTTGTGGACTGTGTTTTTTTTTTTTTTTTTTTTTTTTTTTTTTTTTTAAAGCCCCCCCCCCACCAGAGTCTTTTGGTAAATTACTCAAAGTGGAAGTCCAGTCAAAAAAAAAAAAAAAAATCCCTATTAATAGTATTGTGATTATCGTTAGATTTGATATTAGTCATTTTCTGGCTAGCTGATTGTTTAGCTTAGAAAGTCTAATCTAAATAACACAGGAAGCGTGCAGAGAACACAGGACAGCTCTGAATTTCTGACAAGATATATTTTTTTTTTTGCACCTAATAAACATAAAACAAAAAAAAATTTTTTTTTTTTTTTTTTTTTTTTTTTGAGATAGAGATGATAGAGAGATGATAGAGAGATGATAGAGAGATGATAGAGAGATGATAGAGAGATGATAGAGAGATGATAGAGAGATGATAGAGAGATGATAGAGAGATGATAGAGAGATGATAGAGAGATGATAGAGAGATGATAGAGAGATGATAGAGAGATATCCCACCAAAAGCCCAGACACACTTAAGGTATATGTAAAATGTTAGTAAATGTTAAATTTCTTGAGATGCTTAAAAAGTTATGTGCAGACTAGGGATCGACACTTTTTTAGACGTATCGGTCGAAAAAAATATAAGAACTGCCCCCCACTGTTTATTTACTTTGACCACTCAATTGCCTGGGAGGGGGGCAGATGTCAGGGCTCCCCTTAGTCTAAAAGGGGCTTCCAGATGCCTACAAGTTCTCCCCACATCCAGACAGAATGTGGGGAGGACTGTGGCTACCCTACAACATGGAGACAAGGTACCTTACAAGAAGAGGGGGACGGGGGTAGCTTTAGCAACTTCCTTCCACCCCTTACAAAACATTGAAAGGTACTGTTTGTGGCCCTGTCTGGTCTAGGAAGGGTGGACCACTTGCTAGTTGTCCTCCCTTTCCTGGACACCCAAGCTGCATGCCTGGATAAGGGTCTGGTTACAATATTAAGAACAACCCACGCTTTGTTTTTTGTTTTTTTTTTTAAATCAAAGAGAACTACATTGCACTTGTAACACCATGTGTATCTTTAGAGCCCATTCACACAGGGGCAACTTTGGATCCCACTTCAAGCCGCCCCTAGTCGCCTCAAGCCGCGCTACATGAAAAAAAAAAAAAAAAAAGTGAATGTATCCGTCTTAATGAACACTACTGCAGTCGCTCCGACTTCAGAAAAGGTTCCTGTACTACTTCAATCCGATTAGAAGGTGACTTGTACTCATTGATTTCAATGGAAGTTGCCTCCAAGTCTGTTCATACTGAGGCAACTTTACAGGAAGCAGAAAGGAAACAGAAAGTGATTTCCTTCACTAAACAGCCAGCCGCCTCCTTCTCACACACAACTGATAAGCTCTGATTGGCCACTTGTAAAGTTCCCTGTCCTGGAGGTGACTTCAAGTTGTGTTGTAAGTCGTCTCAAGTCGCGCTGTGATACATACTCAAGTCGTGTCCAATTTGCCCCCCAAAGTTGCGCTGGAAGTCGTGTTGCCCCTGTGTGAATGGGCTCTTAAGGCATCCCCCAAGCAAGCAATTTAAAGAATTTGGGCTTTTTCAGTGTTTCCCTATCCCAGGGGTGAGCAATCCCCCAGCACTGGTGACGCCAGCGGCACGCAAAGCCTCTTTTGCCGGCACTCGACTCCCTCCTCATCAGCAGAGAGCAGCACAGGGAAGTGTCAGGGAGACACTAATGCATTTCAATCTCAGAATTCCCCACACCGCACTAAGGAGGAGGTACTGCACCCCCACACATTGGAAAAGATGGGAAACGTGGTTTGGTTCTCCAACTTTGCTGTAGCTGCGATTGTCAGCTTTTGTGATGGGGAAGAGATTGGGTGCAGTTCTGCTGGGGGGGGGGGGGTCCCTGTTTCGAGGAAGAGGATTGTCATTGGCCACTGCTAAAGCCAAATCACAGTCCTGTCCACCATCTGGAGGATAATGTCTCGCTTGGTTGCCACTACCAATCTCAGAAAGAAGGGATTTCACTGCGATTGAGAGAACCACAATCAGGTGACAGTTTGTGGAATTACTGTTGAGCTTCTGGGAACTTTGTTGAAATGATTCCTGAACTTTTGTGTCACTTACTACTGAACCCCGGCACTCTGTGTCCCTTTAAGTCACAGCCAGTATTCAGCGCAAAGAAAGTCACACCCAACTTTTGCTGCAGCGCAAAGCACCACACTTTTTCTCAGCTGCGGGGCCCCAATAATGATCCTGCACACAGGCCCACTGCTTTCAGAAAATGCCCCTGACCTGGGCTCATCCATTCCAGATGCTTGTATGTGACATCACATACATCACATACATCCCATACATCATATACATCACATACATCACATACAAGCACGTGGTCTGGATTGGAGAGGTGGATCAGCAGGATGAGTGTGCCAGGACAGGTAGATGTGTCTCATCTCTGCTTCCTGTCACCACTCTGCATATCACATATATTATAGATGAGAAGGGGGTTACAGTGTTGGGCCAGATGTGCAGGGGGGGGGGGGGGGGGGTAGTGCAGTGGGACAGATGTGAAAGGTGTAGTATTGGTGAGACAGATGAGCATGGGGTTACAGTGGTGGGGCAGATGTGCAGTAGTGGGAGAGATGAGATGTGGGTTCAGTGGTGTGAAAGAGGAGCGGGGGGGGGGGTGTTCACTTTTGGGGCAGATGAGAAGGGGGTTCAGGGGTGGGACAGATGTGGAGGGGGGGGGGTACAGTGGTGGGACAGATGAGAAAGGGGGTACATTGGTGGGGCAGGTGAATTGGGGTTGATCTGAAGCATGAGAGTGCAGGATGTTAATTTCTCACTACTAAACTAGTTTACAGCATTTACTTTATATATAAAAAAAAAAAAAAAAAAAAAAAAAAAACACACCACACACACACACACACCTTTTCGTGATTGCGAGTGTGAAGTTGACATTTTTTTGTTACGAAAATCGGCATGCTCAATGTCTTTGAAAACATTTTTCAGCACACTGTGCTCTAAAGGTTGCCCACCCCTGGCCTATAATTTGCCAAAAAGACCCTCTCTCTACATAGCTGCCAACTGTCCCGGATTTCCCGGGACATTCCCGGGACTTGGACTTCATTCCCGGATTTGTGGTGTCCCGGGAAATGTCCCGAAAAATCCGGTTCCCGTTTTTGAAACCGCCGCCGCTAGAGGCTGCCATTTTGTGGAAGTTCAGGAAGACGGCTGGGGGGGGCTAGACAAAGCTTCTGCGTCGCCGCCCACCCCCTGCCCCGCTCCGCCTCGGCCCGCCCCGCTCCGCCCCGGCCCGCCTACCCCCCGCCCCGCTGCCAGTCTGATATGGAAAGGGGCGGGGGTTCTAGGTGGGGGGGAGCGCGTGGGACACCTGATGTGAGTGGGGGGGGGGCACTGGGGACTCCTGATGTGAGTGGGGGGGGGGGGGGCACTGGGGACACCTGATGTGAGGGGGGGCTCCGCCGGGGACTCCTGGTGTGAAGGGGGGGCTCCGCCGGGGACTCCTGGTGTGAAGGGGGGGCTCCGCCGGGGACATCTGACGCAAGGACGGACGGCTGGTGGCAGGCGACGTGGCTGGTGACACGCTCAGGGATCCCACTGATTCTGCATTATGGTGAGTTGAATGATTTCATTTTATATTACAATATAATAATAGAAATAATGCGCTTCAATCATCCTGACACCATAACAACCATGGTGCCGGGATGATTGAAGTGCTAACACCAGGTGTTTGGAGTATCTTTATCTGCTGATTGTTAAACTTTCTAGAATACACATATTTTTATTGTGTAGGATCTGGGGCTGCTGTCCCGTCATTTCCCTCTCTCTCCCCCTCTCCATCCCTCATTCATTTCAGACTCTAACCACACCCTCTAGAGCCACGCCATTTAAGCCACGCCCACAGTTTCACGTAAATCACGCCCATTTTTCGCCGCACTTGTCTATTTTTGCTAGGCCATGCCTGCTGATGAATGCCCCGCCCCATAATTATTGGACAGCTCCGCCTACAGCCACAAAAGTGTCCCACATTTTTTTTTTTACAATGTTGGCAACTATGTCTCTATTGAATGGTATTTTTTTAAAGGTTTTCTTTTGTATTGGCACCCCATGGCAGTGCTCAGTTCTCTTTTTTTTTTTTTTTTTTTTTAAACAGCTTGCCTTTTAGCCTTGGAAAAAATAGTAACATAATATATAGCTAGCTTTGTCTCCAACAGACTTTAGTGGGAACGGACACTCGGTTCAAGGAGGAGTAGACTTCCCACTGGATTTCCTGAACCTCCTGCAAACTGAACCCAGCGCAGTTTTCTCATCCGTACTGATGACCAAGTCTGATACATATATACTAGAATGGGTTCAGACCGTATAACGCAATACACTAAAAAAAGGGTTGCCAAAAGACAGTGGGATGCTAAAATAATCTCAGCCTAGGTACACATATATGCGTTGCAGGAAACACGTTTTCCGAACTGTATTACCCTGTGTGCCAGGGCCAATGAGAAAGCTGTACAGCCTCATCTTGTCCTTAGATGCAAGACAACCCTTGTAACCCTGATGATAATGTCACCAAAGCACCCAAAAATGTTATATTATATACATACACACACACACATACAGACCCCCTTAAATGTTTCACTCTTTGTTATATTGCAGCCATTTGCTAAAATCATTTAAGTTCATTTTTTTCCTCATTAATGTACACATAGCACCCCATATTGACAGAAAAACACAGAATTGTTCACATTTTTGCAGATTTATTAAAAAAGAAAAACTGAAATATCACATGGTCCTAAGTATTCAGACCCTTTGCTGTGACACTCATATATTTAACTCAGGTGCTGTCCATTTCTTCTGATCATCCTTGAGATGGTTCTACACCTTCATTTGAGTCCAGCTGTGTTTGATTATACTGATTGGACTTGATTAGGAAAGCCACACACCTGTCTATATAAGACCTTACAGCTCACAGTGCATGTCAGAGCAAATGAGAATCATGAGGTCAAAGGAACTGCCTGAAGAGCTCAGAGACAGAATTGTGGCAAGGCACAGATCTGGCCAAGGTTACGGGAAAAAAAAAAAAAAAAAAAAAAAAAAAAATATTCTGCTGCACTTAAGGTTCCTAAGAGCACAGTGGCCTCCATAATCCTTAAATGGAAGACGTTTGGGACGACCAGAACCCTTCCTAGAGCTGGTCCTTCCGGCCAAACTGAGCTATCGGGGGAGAAGAGCCTTGGTGAGAGAGGTAAAGAAGAACCCAAAGATCACTGTGGCTGAGCTCCAGAGATGCAGTTGGGAGAAAGTTGTAGAAAGTCAACCAACACTGCAGCCCTCCACCAGTCGGGGATTTATTGCAGAGTGGGCCGACGGAAGCCTCTCCTCAGTGCAAGACACATGAAAGCCCGCATGGAGTTTGCTAAAAAAAAAAAAAAAACCCCACACACCTGAAGGACTCCAAGATGGTGAGAAATAAGATTCTCTGGTCTGATGAGACCAAGATAGAACTTTTTGCCCTTAATTCTAAGTGGTATGTGTGGAGAAAACCAGGCACTGCTCATCACCTGTCCAATACAGTCCCAACAGTGAAGCATGGTGGTGGCAGCATCATGCTGTGGGGGTGTTTTTCAGCTGCAGGGACAGGACGACTGGTTACAATCGAGGGAAAGATGAATGCGGCCAAGTACAGGGATATCCTGGACCAAAACCTTCTCCAGAGTGCTCAGGACCTCAGACTGGGCCGAAGGTTTACCTTCCAACAAGACAATGACCCTAAGCACACAGCTAAAATAACGAAGGAGTGGCTTCACAACAACTCCGTGACTGTTCTTGAATGGCCCAGCCAGAGCCCTGACTTAAACCCAATTGAGTATCTCCGGAGAGACCTAAAAATGGCTGTCCACCAACGTTTACCATCCAACCTGACAGAACTGGAGAGGATCTGCAAGGAGGAATGGCAGAGGATCCCCAAATCCAGGTGGGGCTTCTACTAAATACTGAGCAAAGGGTCTGAATACTTAGGACCATGTGATATTTCAGTTTTTCCTTTTTAATAAATCTGCAAAAATGTCAACAATTCTGTGTTTTTCTGTCAATATGGGATGCTGTGTGTACATTAATGAGGAAAAAAAAAAAAAAAAATGAACTTAAATGAGTTTAGCAAATGACTGATATTGAGAGAGATAGATAGATATATATACACACACACATATACACACACTCTAATAATATATATTTTCTAATAATTATAAAAGTGCAGGACTTGTTCACATGTGCTTTGCACAATTACTACCTTACTATTAGTAATTACTATTACTATTGTGCTTACACAATTTCTACCATGGCTGCAAAGCATACCATCAGGGCCGTGACATGTATAAAGCCCTAGCTACTGCCTCTGTGTTTGAGCCTTGGAGTGCACACCCTAATGCAATAGGCGGCACAAACTTACACTATATTACCAAAAGTATTGGGACGCCTGCCTTTACACCCAATGAACTTTAATGACATCCCAGTCTTAGTCCGTAGGGTTCAATATTGAGTTGGCCCACCCTTTGCAGCTATAACAGCTTCAACTCTTCCGGGAAGGCTGTCCACGGGAATGTTTGACCATTCTTCCAGAAGCACATTTGTGAGATCAGGCACTGATGTTGGATGAGAAGGCCTGGCTTACAGTCTCCGCTCCAATTCATCCCAAAGGTGTTCTATCGGGTTGAGGTCAGGACCTTGCTTTGTGCACTGGTGTGCAGTCATGTTGGAACAGGTAGGGGCCATCCCCAAACTGTTCCCACAAAGTTGGGAGCATGAAATTGTCCAAAATGTCTTGGTATGCTGACGCCTTAAGAGTTCCCTTCACTGGAACTAAGGGGTCAAGCCCAACCCCTGAAAAACAACCCCACATCATAATCCCCCCCTCCCCCCACCAAATGATTTGGACCAGTGTACAAAGCAAGGTCCATAAAGACATGGATGAGCGAGTTTGGGGTGGAGGAACTTGACTGGCCTGCACAGAGTCCTGACCTCAACCTGATAGAACACCTTTGGAATGAATTAGGAGCGGAGACTGCCAGCCAGGCCTTCTCATCCAACATCAGTGCCTGACCTCCTAAATGGGCTTCTGGAAGAACGGTCAAACATTCCCATAGACACACTCCTAAACCTTGTGGACAGCCTTCCCAGAAGAGTTGAAGTCGTTACAGCTGCAAATGGTGGGCCAACTCAATATCGAACCCTACGGACTAAGACGCCATTAAAAGTTCATGTGGCTGTAAAGGCAGGCGTCCCAATACTTTTGGTAATATAGTGCGCGTTTACAGGAATCTGAGGACGGCTGCAATGCTTTCCAGGCTCCTTGAAGGAGAAAAAATAAATATATATATATATATATATATATATATATATATATATATATATATATTCCCCCCCCCCCGCAAAAATATGTGCATTTATTTATTTATTTATTCCCCCAAAAGGTGACCTTATCTGAGAGGCAAAAACTGCTCATTGCTCAAGGACCCCCTAGCAACCTCTGGAGAAGACCAGGGTACCATGGAACCCCGGTTGAGAAACTCCGCACGAATGTATGGTGAACTATAGATAGAATTATTAGCAGAGGCTCCCCGAGACTGAAACATTACTTCGAGGGTTACTCCATGTTAAAAAAGGCTCTTCTAGGAAAAAAATAAATCCCCGACTCTCCGTAGAGAAGGTGTCACCTGTACAACAACTAGACTAGAAACTAGAACTAGAAAGGACGGCACCCAATCAGAGTCAGCTGAGGCCAATCATCTGCTGACTATCAGGAAATAAGCCACAGAAAAAAAGAGAATGAAATGTCAGCAGAGACAAAGGAAGAAATATTATGTCCTGCAAAAAAAATCTTGCGAAATCCAGAAGACGCAAGAGACTCGTGATCACCTGAGACGTCACGTTAACCCTTCTGAGGGTCGTAGCCTCTTGAAATAAGCACTTTGCCAAATTTAAAGTGTTGACATGGATGTGATCAATGTTCTCCCCTGTCCATCCCTTATGGACTCATAGATGTTTGCAGAGCGGTCACCTACCTTTTGGTCAAAGTAACGTGTTTCATAGGTGGGATCAGAGCACACAAGGGAGACCCCCAGGTAGGTCCAGATGAGGACAAGCCACCATGATCCTGCTGGAGATGCCATGTCTGTTATGTGACAGTCTGGGGATTCCCTGCCTGGGTAGAAACTATAGAGGGGAGGGACTTGAGTGGGGAGGAGACTCTGTCGCTTCCCTTTTTTTTTTAACCTGTTCGCTGACAGACTGACACAAAGGCTCAGCCCTTACAGTGTTGCTCAATAGACTTCATCAATGTTAGGTTTTTTTGTTGCGTTTTGATTATTTCTTTAGTCCCGCTCAAGCGAATCTCTTTAACATCAATTGCACTTAATGCAACCACAATCATCTTTAAAAAAAATCTGCTATCACTTTAAAATGTTCTCAACAGGAGATTCTCGGGAAATTTGTGGTTGGGCGACTAAAATCGCAATAGATCGTTTGCTCGCTTTGGAAAATCTTGCTTTTTAGTTGGTAGAGGTCATGGGTGATTTTTTTTAGGCGCTTGATCATGCAAGTGATGTCAGATAGTGGGAAAATGTTTGAAATCAATTGCATCCTGGGTAAATGCCCTGTACACGCGATCAGAAAATCGTACGGAAAATACCACTTTCGAAGCGATCGTACGATAATCGGATCGTTAGTACAGAGCTTTCGAGAGCTGATCAGGACAGTTCATCCAAGAGTATTCTATCGGACATGCAGGAAAAAAATTTTCGTACGATGCCAGATCGTACGATTTTCGTTTTAATCAGTACAGCTATCGTTTCGAAAATGCAATACAAATGCATTACAACACATGACATCACTTCCGAATTTTATTTCTGTCGTGCGGGAATTTTCGTGACTTTAGTAAACTCATCAGATTCGATCTGAGATCAGCATGCAATAAAAAACAGACGATCATTCATCCAATAATCTCATCGCGTGTATGGGGCATTACTGTAGCAATTTTCTTCCCCGATCTTTTGAATGTGTACTGTGGTTAGTTGCACACACATAGCTCCCAACTGTCCCTGATTTCGAGGGACTGTCCCTGATTTGGAGCAATGTCCCTCTGTCCCTCTTTCCTCCTCATTTGTCCCTCATTTTGGTCTGATCTATATAGTTGTATATAAAATACACTTTTTATCTTTCAAAAAGTGTTTCCCGGTGCTAAACTTTTCATCCAAATTCTAAATTGCTGCATTTGTCAATTTTAAAAGCCAATATAAAGGAATATCAGTGGTAAAAAAAAAGCACTTGTGGGTTTAATTAACTTTTTTTTTTTTTGGTTATGTCCCCTTTAAGGGGCGTGGCAGGGGGCGTGTCCTATGCCCACATACGTTTGCTAGTAGGTGTCCCTCATTCCCATTTCAAAATGTTGGGAGGTATGCAACTAGTTGTGTTGCAACAGCGAATGAATACTCGCTGTTGCAACACTGATTCTCCTCCTGGCCGATCGGGAAGCGGGTCTGATACCCATCACCCGGTTGGCTGAAGGGACAGGCGATCCTATTGGACGCCTAGGAGGAGGGGAGGAGGCGCACGACAGTAACCGCTGTGATCTCAGAAGAGGACACAGGAGACGCTGACAGATGACCGCGCCGCAACCTGATCCCCTGCCCAATGTGCCCACCGATCCCCGCCACTGTGTGCCGGCCGATCCCCCGATGTGCTCGGCGATCCCTGACGCCGATGGGGTAAGTGCCGGTAGACCGGCAGACAGCGCGTGCGGGGGGGGTGGGGGGTGGTTGTCTGCCGCCCCCCTCAAACAAAAAAAACCACCAGCCGCCACTGGTCACCAGAATCAGGGATGAACATGGGTTTGATCCGAACATAAACTTGCACTGAACCCAGAAGCAAGCTGTCACTCCCACCAAATCCATACCCAATCAGGGCGTTCCGGGCTTCGCAGCCACATAGAACAAAGAAGCAAGGGAGGCTTGTGACATCATTGACCTAAAATTTCCAGATTGCCATTTAGGTCAATGACATTGTCCAAATATGGCCAATGAAAGTTAATGAAGTCATGAGCATATCGCAGGGTTGCCAACCGTCAGCAAATTTACTGACAGTTTGCAAAAATCAGTGACCTTTACAACTGTCCGTAAATATCAGGGACTGATAATGTGTCCTGCTCTGTTGACTTTTGTAAGAGTAAACCAGGCAAATTACTTGTTCTGACTATTGTCAGTATTTCCATATCGTGCTTGTTTAAATATCGATTGTCTTCATTTTTAATAGGAGTTCTGTCATTTTTTTTTCAGGTTGTTAGTAAAAAATGTGCTCCGTCAGTAAATTCCCCACATGTACCTGGCTACCCTGGCATGTAGGCAGCTGCAGTCTACTTTCTCTACTGTAGGTGGCACTCGTCCGCAGCAGCATTGCAGTTGGAGAGGAATTCAAGAAGAACGTGGTTCCTCTATGGTTTCCTGGGTTACTGGAGAAGGCTATCTGATTGGATGCTGCCGCCCCATGTGACTCTAGCAGCCATCTTGGGTCAGGCAGAGTCTATTTAAGGGCTCATGTACACACAGACTAGGTTGACTGGAGGCCTCTGCAAAATCGCGCAGTGATTTTACTGTGATTTTGCAGCAGGCGGTCAAAACATTCCTATCCTGATTGAACCTCCCCCAACCGTAGCAGCTTCTAAACGCTTGTAAAAGCCTATGTGTACATTGACACATGGCTTTTAAGGAGTTGAGTTTAAGTGCCTTGGCAAATAAAATGCCAAAAGCTCCTAAACTCAAGTTTATAAGCTGCAGTGTACATGAGCCCTAAGACCCTGGCTCCCAGGCTTGGCGAGCATTTGCAAGTGGGTAGAGTAGGGCAGTGCCAGGACAAGGCCATTCGGTGCCCAGGGCAAAGATGCCAAACTGCACCACCCCCTTCCCCCTAATGTTAGAATCAGGGCCCCCCACATCCCTACAATAAACCATTGCACCCAGGGCAGCCTCCCCTCCTGCCCACCCCTTGCCCCCTAGCACAAATCCTCTCCCCCCACTCCAAACCCCCCTCCCAGCACAAATTCTCCCCCCAATCCCCCCTCCCAGCACAAATCCTCCCCCTCAAATTTCCCCCTTCTAACACAAATACCCCCAATCATCCCTACTAGCACAAATTCCCCCCCAAAAAATTTACCCTCCTAGCAAAAATTCCCTCCCCCCTCTACCATATCACCACTTCTAGCACAAACCTCTAAAATCCCCCCTCCTAACACAAATCCTCTTCCCCCTCCCAACACTAATCTCCCCCAAATCACCACTTCTAGCATACACCCCGGATTTCCCCTCCTAGAAAAATTCTTACTCTCTGCCACCCTCAAAATTCCCCCTCCCAACAAAAATTACCTCCTCCCAATCTCCTCGTGGTCCCCCACCTCACATGATACCACAGTGCCCAGGGCAGCCGCCCCTTCTGCCCACCCCTTCTCTGGGCCCTGGAGTAGGGGCAGGTACCCCGTTTGTTAGGGGCAGAACCGGCGGCAAGGAAGGGTTCCACATGAGGAGGGAAAGCGTAGGGTTTGCAACTTCTCTGGGCATCTTCCTGCTTGGGTACGAGACGGCCAGGCCACATTCTGCCACTCCTAACCGGCACTATCAGTTCTGATAACACCTGCTCTCTTCACGCTGTTGGGACCCATGAGTGTTCCCATTTGGGCTGTCTTCCCACCGAATTTATTGTGAACCGTCTCAGCATTACTTCAATCCAAGTTCTTACATCGCACTTGGACTGTGTTTGTTATTGCCACCACACCACACTGCACCCCAACTACAAGCATTCACCACACCACACTGCACCCCAACTACAAGCATCCACCACACCACACTGCACCCCAACTACAAGCATCCACCACACCACACTGCACCCCAACTACAAGCATCCACCACACCACACTGCACCCCAACTACAAGCATCCACCACACCACACTGAATCACAAGCATCTCGGCCCTTTGTTAGGGAACAGCTGTGGGGCACAGGTTTCCCTGGCCATGGCTTATTGGGCACTGATTTGGCAGAAGTGACAGCTTGCTTTGGCGACATGACCATATTAGGTCAATGACATTGTAGAAATATGGTCATATTGTCGCAAGGATCTGCATTCTTTTGTTACGTGCAGATTTGGGGCACGGGATGCCCAAGCCGTGGTTTACTGGGCACTGACTTGGCAGGAGTGATAGCTTGCCATGCTTATCCCTACAGAGACCAAAGCTCATTCACACCATGTGCGGAGAAAACACCACAACACTGCAGAGAGGTGCAAAAAAATTCAGCCAGTCTTAATTTGCCGGGAGGCCATCCATGGACGTCCTCCCGTGCTTGAGCGGCCTGCGTGCCCCCTGCAGGGCGTGCGCGGCGCGCTCTGTGATCAGCGAGTCTATGAGACTCGCCTGATCACAGATCTGAGTAACGGGTCGATCCCGACTCCTTACCACGTGATCAGCTGTCAGCCAATGACAGCTGATCATGTGACCTAAACAGAGCCGGTAATCGGCTATTTTTTCTCCTCACGCTGATAGCGTGAGGAGAAAAAAAAAAGCCAATCGCCGGTGGCTGCGAGAGGGACATCGGTCCCGATCGTGGAGAGGCTTCTGTGTCCACTAGCCTCACCTACCAGTGCCCACCAGCGCCACCTATCAGTGCCCACAGTGCCACCCATCAGTGCCCACAGTGTGTCATCACCAGTGCTGCCTATCAATATCACCTACCAGTGCCACCTATCAGTGCCCATCAGTGCCACCTACAAGTGCCCATCAGTGCCACCTATCAGTGCCTACCAGTGCCACCCACCAGTGCCACCCAGTGCCTTCTTATAAGTGCCCATCAGTTACGTCTTATCTGTGCCTATCAGTGTCAATTTATCTGTGCCCATCAGTGCAGCCTCATCAGCGAATATCAATGAAGGAGAAAAATTACCCGTTTGCAAAATTTTATAACAAACTATTAAACATGTTTTTTTTTTTTTTTCAAAAATTTTTGTCTTTTTTTTGTTTGTTTAGCAAAAAAGAAAAACCCAAGTGGTGATTAAATACCACCAAAAGAAAGCTCCATTTGTGTGAAAAAAAATGATAAAAAATGTCATTTGAGTACAGCGCAGCATGACCGCGCAATTGTCATTCAAAGTGCGACAGCGCTGAAAGCTAAAAATTGGTCTGGTCAGGAGGGGGGGGTTTAAGTGCCCGGTAAGCAAGAGGTTAATGCTCAAAACCAGCAGATGAATAACAGCCCAACATGCAAGTTATTTGTTTCATCTTCACTTTCAAAATTGATGTTCAGTAGAGCAGATGGGGAAGTGATGAATCAGGACAGGGTTGTGGGAAGAAGCCGTGTCACATGCTGGGGGGTCACACTATGCCAGATGGAGATGATGACTACCACTGAGACCCAACTACAGCTCTGCATTCAAAGAGAACCTGTCATAATAATGATTTTACTTCAATAATTGGCTCTAAAAATCAGACCCTCACACTACACCATTGCTGGTAAATGTATCTGATGAGCCAGATCTAAAAGAAAAATTAGGTACCTGCAGATTTGTTTAGGCATTCCTGCTTGATGTCTTTTCTATTGAAATCAATTGCATTTCAACGCAGGCAATAAGCCCAGCCGCACCTACATTGATGCATCACAATGCCATAGCACCCAACTGTCCCTGATTTCGAGGGACTGTCCCTGATTTAGAATAATGTCCCTCTGTCCCTCATTGCTCCTCATTTGTCCCTCATTTTGGTCTGATCTATATAGTTGTATATAAAATGCAATTTTTATCTTTCATAAAATATTTCCCAGCGCTAAACCTTTCACCTGATTTCTAAATTGCTGCATTTGTAAATTCTAAAAGCAAATATAAAGGAATAGTAGTGGTAAAAAAGCACTTGTAGGTTTAACCAATCTTGTTTTTTTTGTACAATTCTCCTTTAAGGGGGCGTGGCGAGGGGGTGTGTCCTATGCCTGCATATTTTTGCCGATAGGTGTCCCTCATTCCAATCTCAAAAAGTTGGGAGGTATGACAATGTGCATAAACACATCATTGCAATGCATGATGAAAATGTGCAACAACACATGTTTATGCACACATGACATGCTTTTTGATAAGCTTACATTGATTTCAATAAAAAAAAATGCATCAGGCAGAAAATGTATAGTTGCAATTCCAGCCTTGAGCCTCGTACACATGATCGGATTATCCAACGGGAATTGTGTGATGACAGGCTGTTGTCGGAAAATCCCACCGTTTGTACGCTCCGTCGGACAATTGTTGTCGGATTTTCCGCGGACAAATGTGGGATAGCGTGCTTTAAAATTGTCTGCCAACAGTTGTGTGTTGCCGGATTTTCCAATCGTGTGTGTACACAAGTCCATCAGACAAAACTCCAAAGTACAAACACGCATGCTCAGAAGCAATGCTCACCATAACACAACATTAGCAGAAGTTGCCCACAGGGTGGCGCTAAAGAGCTGCAAAAAAACACGTACAGTGGAACCTCGGATTACGAGCATAATCTGTTCTAGGAGTATGCTCGTAATCCAAAGTACTTGCACATCAAAGCGAGTTTTCCCATTGAAGTCAATGGAAACGAAAAGAATTAGTTCCGCATTGACTTCAATGGGATGCAATACCGCATGCGGGCAGAGGCGGGGGGGGCGCCGGAGAGCCTCGGAAATGGCCGAAAAGGACCCTTCGGCGGACCTCGGCAAACCTCGAAAAGACTTCCTACCCGAGATTTGCCGAGGTCAGCCGTGCTGTACTCGGGTCTTTCTGTGCATTTCCGAACGTGACGTTCGACTCTGCTCGGCTCCGGCGCCCCCCCCCCCCACCTCAGTACTGCACACCACTTTGGCCTGAATCGTTTTGCAAGACAACACTCGCATACCAAGTTACGATTTTTAAAAATACAGTGCTCGTATTGCAAAACGCTCGTTAACCACGTTACTCGCAATCCGAGGTTCCACTGTAGTTTCGTGTTTGTTGGCCGACAATTCTTTGCCGTTTTGTATGCAAGACGAGTTCCTGGCCAACACCCATCGAACAAAAGTCCTACGCTTTGTCCGTAGAAAATCCGATCGTGTGTATGAGGCTTTAGAGCTTGTTCACGCCATGTGCAAAAGTAGTTTTTAATTTTTTATATTAAAAAAATAACTGGTGATCCCGCCATTGGATTGTCTAGTGGCCGTTTCAATGCCCATTACGCAGGCATGGTCCACCGTTGTCCCCAACAGGAAACCTGACCTGAGAAATGCCATGTGGCCATCCCTGGAGTGCATGTACTCAGAAAGTTGCTGTAATGAGGCTGCAGGAGATCAGCCTGTGAGTGGGTGCAGCACGGTGTGGCGGCAATAACACATACTCAATTTATATAGAGGTATAGCTTGATTGACTATAGTGAGCCAAAAGGCTACAGTAGGTGAGGATTGGGATTTCCAAATGCATAGTTATTGTTTTCTTTGCATAAAACAGGATAACTCTTAGAAAGGTTTCTATATTCTTAGATATCCCTTCATCGTCTATATATCCTAGCAGGCATCTCAAGGGATTACAGATGTTAGGCAACTGAGTGAGGGAGCTGATAAGGACCGTGACCCCCGACCAGAATTTCCTAATCGGCCGGCACTCTCACATTGAATGGAAAAAAGTGCCATCAGCCATGCCACGTTGGAAACATGTTGCGGAGGGTAGACTCTTTAATCTATAGAGTAAACAAGGAGTAAAGTAGGACCTGTATAGTAATTTAGTTTGAATGACTTTATCTCAGGAAGAGACGACAGACGATACCTGAAGGAGCACTTCCTCATAAATATCCTCCGTCAGCTCCGGTATGTCAGAGCGCCATTTATTTTCTGTGGTGCTAATCCTAGTTGTCGTAGTATGAAGAAGAGTTTTGTAGTACGTGGAAACGAGTTTAGTGTGAGACGGATCAGTCAATATACGTTCGAGCAGGGAGGGTTGACTATCGATGTTTTGAAGGCCAAATTGTGTCGCAGTGGTATGGCGTATATGCAGATATTGGAAATAGGCCGTAGGAGGAAGGTCAAAATCCCTGCAAAAGTCAGCAAAGGATCGAAAAATGTTCACTATAAATAAATGGGAGGTCAATCTAACCCCCCTCTTGAACCAGAACCCACCGTCTGTTCAACAGAAGAATTCTGGTAGACCCAGGTTACCCCATAGTGGAGCATTAGGTGAATACGTGGTATGTCTACTGGATGACAGTAGCTTCGAAAGCTTGAGTTTCCGTAGGGTCATAGAGAGAACTTTCGTACCCTCTCGTCCCCTAGTGGAGAGGCGATGTACTAGATTCTGGAGAGATTCATAGGAAGTGAGGATGGCTGCCTCCAATGCTGTAGCTGCATTGTTCTCCTCGGGGTAGAACCACCAATGTGCATGGGCCAACTGCGAGGCCACGTTATAAGTTTGGAGGCAAGGGAGCGCCAATCCCCCCTCCAAAATTGGTAATTCATAGGCTACAGTTGCTGCCTTCTTAGCCAATGGGAACAACACTGTACCCCCCCCACCCAACAGGGAGTGCCGGCGCCTGGAGCGGGCGGTAGAGGGAGGCGTAAATACAACCTGCAGTGTGGGACAGACTTCGTCCTACCAGGAGAAGGTAAGCTGGGCTGAGCACAATGTAGTCAGTACACATACTGTACATACACACGCATGCATGTGTGTTCAAGCTTTTTGGGTGCAAACCCTAACGCAAAAGGCTGCGCACACCTATGCCGCTATCACATCCGAGGCACCCCTTTACCCTGCTCTGGCCCCCTTTACCCAGCACAGCTATTCTCAAAAGACAGGTGCTCGTATGATGGAAGAAGGTACAGAACTTCTTTCAAATCATGATGGAACCCCTACTTGATATAGTCGCCAAGAGCTCACGCAAGAGATAACTGTCGTCAAGAGAGTAGACATGTGCAAAGCAGGGGTGTAAATTCAGACCCTCTAGCTGTACCATTTTTTTTTCCCAGTACAGTAACAGTTTTGGAGCACATGTGCCAGTCCCTGGGGAGCGTAGCAGTCTGTACCAGGTATTACAAGCTGTACCAGTACACTGGGCCTGCAAACCCAACCCTTCAATGCATCAGACCACACAAATATTAATACATATGGATTGTGGTAGCAAAAAAGGGTCAGTGCTTTTTTTAGTGTGTTGTAACTTGATAACGCCACCCTCTCAGGTCTTTAAAAAGTTCCCAATGCCAGTTCCCAACAGAAGAGGTTTTATAGTGACCTCTCCGGAGCCCACACCACCTTCATTCCAGAGCTGACTCCGCTGTAATACTCTTTGGCATCTGAGCTTGAGTTCCCCACCTTTCCATTTTCCGACCCCTATGTCATTGCTAAGTCTTGTAATAACAAAGGCGTCAGTGGAAGAACCCACAGTGCTTGGTGAGGGATGCAGGCAATCCCATACTACTGGAAGGTTTGAATCCCAAAGAGTCTTCTAATGCCCTGTACACACGACCGGTTTTCCCGACAGAATAAACTCTGAAGGTTTTTCCGACGGAGTTCAGACGGAATTACGCTCAAGCTGTCTTGCATACACACGGTCACACCAAATTCTGACCGTCCAGAACGCGGTGACGTACAACACATACGACGGGTCTAGAAAACGGAAGTTCAATAGCCAGTAGCCAATAGCTTTCATCTCGTACTTGTTTCAGAGCATGCCAAGTTCAATACCCCCGCCATCCCCTCCGTACTCCTTTCCTGTACATACTACCCCCACCATCCCCTCCGCACTCCTCTCCTGTACATACTACCCCCATCATCCCCTCCGCACTCCTCTCCTGTACGTACTACCCCCACCATCCCCTCCGCACTCCTCTCCTGTACATACTACCCCCACCATCCCCTCCGCACTCCTCTCCTGTACGTACTACCCCCACCATCCCCTCCGCACTCCTCTCCTGTACATACTACCCCCACCATCCCCTCTGTACGCCTCCTGCCACTCTGCATTTCACAGAGCTCGGTGCCTCCAAGCTTCAGCCTGCCACATTAATGTTGGCTCCCATGGGACAGCCATCTTTAAACCTGGGGGACCCATGCTCTTCAATTACCCGGAGGCCCCATGAGTTATCAGTCGGCCCCTGGCCCAGCAGTAAGAAGGGTCGCTGGTTTGAATCCCAACCATGACACTACCTGCCTGGAGTTTGCATGTTCTCCCTGTGCCTGTGTGGGTTTCCTCCGGGTACTCCGGTTTCCTCCCACACTCCAAAGACATGCTGGTAGGTTAATTGGATCCTGTCTAAATTGTCCCTAGTATGTATGAATGTGAGTTAGGGACCTTAGATTGTAAGCTCCTTGAGGGTAGGGAGTGGACTGATGTGAATGTGCAATGTATATGTAAAGCTCTGCGTAAATTGATGGCGCTATATAAGTACCATAAAGTACCATAAATAAATAAAAATAAAATAAATAAAAATAATGTACTACTTAAAAAAAAATTGCTGTGCACTGCTAATGTGTTTGGGTTTGGCTTGAAGAAAAAGTGGCAACCCTACTCTTATTCCCTAAGAGCCCTTGCACACTGGGCCAGGGGGCGGCGTCGGCGGTAAAACGCCGCTATTATTAGCGGCGTTTTACCGTCGGTATGCGGCCGCTAGCGGGGCGGTTTTACCCCCCGCTAGCGGCCGAGAAAGGGTTAAATACCACCGCAAAGCGCCTCTGCAGAGACGCTTTGCCGGCGGTATAGCTGCGCCGTCCCATTGATTTCAATGGGCAGGAGCGGTAAAGGAGCGGTATACACACCGCTCCTTCACCGCTCCGAAGATGCTGCTGGCAGGACTTTTTTTACCGTCCTGCCAGCGCATCACTCCAGTGTGCAAGCCCTCGGGGCTTGCACACTGGAATGAAAGCAGCGGCACTTTCGGGGCGGTTTGAAGGCGCTATTATTAGCGCAATAGCGCCTGCAAACCGCCCCAGTGTGCAAGGGCTCTTAGAAATGTTGGATGTTTGTTACAGCGTGAGCAAGATGGCCCCTAACAGTGCAATGTTTTCTCTGAACAGAGTCATTAGAGTTTATTTGGCAAACCCTTTTCTGCAAGACTCCTTTCACACTGGGGTGGTTTTTATGCGTTTTAGCGCTGGAAATGGCCTCTACTAATCGCCTAAAAACCGCCTCCTATTCGTTCAAGTGTGACTTTTCACACCGGGGCGGTGCGCTTGCGGGACGTTCCAAAAAGTCCTGCAAGCAGCATCTTTGGGGCGGTTTGGGAGTGCTGTATTTATTCATTGGAATGAATGGCCAGCGTTTCCGAAGCGCCTGAAAAGCAGTTCAGAAGCGCCGCAACAAGGAAGTTTTTAACCCCCTTCTTTGGGGTTAAAAGCGCCCTGCTAGCGGCCGAAAAGCGTGCTTAACCACTTAACGACCACTCACTGTATATACACGTCGGCACTTTAAAGATGGACATCTCGGTATAGGCAGCAGCTGCTGCCATAACCGAGGTATCCACCTTTTCAGTGAGCGGTCAGGTTTACGATAATGGTGGTCTCTGCGCCGCTCGCCCGCGCCCTCCGCCGCTTACTAGAGCCGTCGGTAGCAGCGGAGGCATTCGGGTCCTCTTCCTAGCTGGGTATGGAGATGAGTGAGGGGATGAGTTTGACGCCATTCCACGAGCAGGCGCAAATTTGAAGCGTGACATGTTGGGTATCAATTTACTCGGCGTAACATTATCTTTCATGATATAAAAAAAATTGGGCTAACTTTACTGCTGTCTTATTTTTCCATTTAAAAAAGTGTATTTTTTCCAAAAAAAAGTGCGCTTGTAAGACCGCTGCGCAAATACAGTGTGACAAAAAGTACTGCAAAAACCGTCATTTTATTCTCTAGGGTGTTAGAAAAAAAATGTATAATGTTTGGGGGTTCTAAGTAATTTTCTAGCAAAAAAAACTTGAAAATGAAAAAGAGGCTCGGTCCTTAACCACTTACGGACCGCTCGCTGTCGTTATACGTCGGCTGTTTGAAGAAGAATATCGTTGTTATGGCAGCAGCTAGCTACCATAACCCCGGTATCTCCGTCTTCAGCGGGCGGTCTGTTACAAGATAAAAGTGGTCTCTGCGGCGCATTCACCGCAAGATCACTTTTATCGGTGGCGGGAGAGGGCCCTCCTCTCCCGCCACGATCCGGTGCCCTCCGCTGCTTACCGGAGCTGTCGGCAGCGGCAGAGGTGATCGAATCTGTCACCTGGGCTGACATGGAGACGAGTGAGGGGAAGATGGCCCCCACCTGTCTCCATGACACTGCAGGGCGGAAGTGACGTCAAAACGTCACTTCCGCCCATAGCTCTTAAAGGGCCAATTTATTGTTTTAATTTTTTTAAATGACAATTTTATTTTTTTTTATTGCATTTTAGTGTAAATATGAGATGTGAGGTCTTTTTGACCCCAGATCTCATATTTAAGAGGACCTGTCATGCTTTTTTCTATTACTAGGGATGTTTACATTCCTTGTAATAGGAATAAAAGTGACAATTTTTTTTTTTTTAAAACACAGCGTAAAAATAAAAAATAAAAGGTAAAATAAATAATTAAAAAATTAAAATTTTTTTAACGCGCCCGTCCCTGTGAGCTCGCGTGCAGAAGCAAACGCATACGTGAGTAGCGCCCGCATATGAGAACGGTGTTCAAACCACACATGTGAGGTATCGCCGCAATCGTTAGAGCGAGAGCAATAATTCTAGCCCTAGACCTCCTCTGTAACTTAGAACATGCAACCTGTGGAATTTTTTAAATGTCGCCTATGGAGATTTTTAAGGGTAAAAGTTTGACGCCATTCCACGAGCGGGCGCAATGTTGAAGCGTGACATGTTGGGTATTAATTTACTCGGTGTAACATTATCTTTCACAATATGAAAAAAAATTGGGCTAACTTTAATGGTGTCTTATTTTTTAATTAAAAAAAGGGAATTTTTTCCAAAAAAAAGTGCGCTTGTAAGACCGCTGCGCAAATACGGTGTGACAAAAAGTATTGCAATGACCGCCATTTTATTCTCTAGGGTGTTAGAAAAAAAATGTATGTTTGGGGGTTCTAAGTAATTTTCTAGCAAAAAAACTTGTTTTTAACTTGTAAACACTGATTCTGAAAAAGAGGCTCGGTCCTTAAGTGGTTAAACGCCCCTAAAACGAGCGGCGCTTTAGCGCTAACAAGGCCCCAGCGTGAAAGGGTGAAAGGGATCTAAAGTGCAATGACAGGTTCCCTTTTAGCCAATGTTAATTAAAAACATTTGTGTTGCCCATGGCAACCAGACTGCAAATTACAGTGTCAACTTAGCTGCTCCAAAATACTTTATTTATACGTAAACTCATATCTCTGCCGAATTCTACAAATCCCCCTCACCCCACCCTACTAAACACAGTCACGTGCTACAAATCCCAGTCTACACACACACAAACAGCTAGCACTATCTGTGTATTTAGACTGTCTGCGTCTGCGGCCATTTTGTGGTAGACATTCTTTTATGCCAGATGCGGTTGTGAGCTTCAGCTAAATGGCGCAGTGAGGAAGCCAATACAGATAGAAGCCGGCGGCCTCTAGTGTACGGGCGACGATCCAATAGCGGCTCTCGTTGGAATGTAGGCTGGCAGAACGAGAGGAGCTGCTATTGGTGGAGAAGCAGGTGACCGGTTACGACACTCGGGGGCGCTGCATTTTAAAACAGGAAGAGAGCTGCGTGTGCTGGAGGGGTGAGTTGTTTACAGAAATGGATTGTAACGAATGTGAGACGCAGATTTCTATAGAACAAACATGGGCAGTATGCAGGGCACAGCTACAGCTTCCTTCCCAGTAGGGCATCCTGTGCAACCCTTCACTACCACCTGCCCCTCCCCCCCTAGAGTTGCCACCTCATCCCTTTAATAACCACTTAAGGACCGAGCCTCTTTCTGAGATTTGTTGTTTATAACGCTTTTTTTTTTTTTTGCTAGAAAATTACTTAGAACCCCCAAACATTATACATTCTTTTTCTAACACCCTAGAGAATAAAATGGCGGTCGTTGCAATACTTTCTGTCACACCGTATTTGCGCAGCGGTCTTACAAGCGCACTTTTTTTGGGGAAAAAATTCACTTTTTTGAATAAAAAAATAAGACAACAGTAAAGTTAGCCCAATTTTTTTTTATATTGTGAAAGATAATGTTACACCGAGTAAATTGATACCCAACATGTCACGCTTCAAAATTGCGCCCGCTCGTGGAATGGCGTCAAACCTTTACCCTTAAAAATCTCCATAGGCAACGTTTAAAAAAATTCTACAGGTTGCATGTTTTGAGTTACAGAGGAAGTCTAGGGCTAGAATTATTGCTCTCGCTCTCCCGATCGCGGCGATACCTCACATGTGTGGTTTGAACACCGTTTTCATATGCGGGCGCTACTCATGTATGCGTTCGCTTCTGCGCGTGAGCTCGCCAGGACGGGGCGCTTTAACCGCTTCAGCCCCGGACCATTTGGCTAGCCACAGACCAGAGCGCTTTTTGCGATTCGGCACTGCGTCGCTTTAACTGACAATTGCGCGGTCGTGCGACGTGGCTCTCAAACAAAATTGACGTCCTTTTTTTCCCCACAAATAGAGCTTTCTTTTGGTGGTATTCGATCACCTCTGTGTTTTTTTTTTTTGCGCTATAAACCAAAAAAAAAGCGTCAATTTTGAAAAAAAAAAAAGCAATATTTTTTACTTTTTGCTATAATAAATATCCCCCAAAAATATTTTTTTCCTCAGTTTAGGCCGATACGTATTCTTCTACATATTTTTGGTAAAAAAAAAATCTCAATAAGCGTATATTGATTGGTTTGCACAAAAGTTATAGCGTCTACGAAATAGGGGATAGATTTATGGCATTTTTATTAATAATTTATTTATTTTTCATTAGTAATGGCGGCGATCAGCGTTTTTTATCAGCACTGCGACATTATGGCGGACACGTCGGACACTTTTGACACATTTTTGGGACCATTGACATTTATACAGCGATCAGTGCGATTAAAAATGCACTGATTACTGTAAAAATGACACTGGCAGTGAAGGGGTTAACACTAGGGGGCAGTGAAGGGGTTAATGTGTGTCCTAATTTGTGTTCTAACTGAAGGTGGGGGGAGGGGACTGTGCAGGGAAACTAACAGATCGCTGTTTATACTCTGTATGAATGGACGATCTGTCACTTCTCCCCTCAGAGAACCGGAAACGTTTACACACAGAGACCCCGGTTCTCTGTGTGCCCCGAGCGATCGCGGGAGCCCGGCGGTGATCGAGACCGCTGGGCACTGGGGGGGGGCGCGCGCGCCCCCCTAGTGGCCGTCTATGTTACCAAAGTAACATAACGGCGATTTGCGCGGCCGAGCCGTGTTGCCGCAGTGCAACTGCGGCGGCTAGTCGGCAAGCGGTTAAAAAATGTTTTAATTTATTTATTTTATTTTATTTATTTTTACACTGTTTTTTTTTTTAAAAATAAATAAATTTGGGTCACTTTTATTCCTATTACAAGGAATGTAAACATCCCTTGTAATAGAAAAAAAGCATGACAAGACCTCTTAAATATGAGATCTGGGGTCAAAAAGACCTCAGATCTCATATTTACACTAAAATGCAATAAAAAGAAAAAACAAAAAAAAAAATTTGTCATTTGAAAAAAAATGACAACAGAAAAATGTGCCTTTAAGACGTATGGGCGGAAGTGACGTTTTGACGTCGCTTCCGCCCTGCTTATGGTAAGGAGACGGGTGAGGGCCATCTTCCCCTCACTCGTCTCCATACTCGGCCATGGACAGGTCCCGATCCGCCTCCGCCGCTGCCGACGGTTCCGGTAAGCGGCAGAGGGCGCGGGAGAGCAGCAGGAGGGGGCTGGCCCCTCTCCCGCCGCCGATAACGGTGATCTTGCGGCGAATCCGCCGCAGAGACCACCATTATCGTTAACCGAACCACTGCCTGAAGAGAGGGATACCTGGGTTGTGGCAGCGTCTGCTGCCATTACGGAGATATCCCTCTTCGAAGTCAGGACGTATATAGTCGTGCGGCGGTCGGTAAGCGGTTAAACCTGAACACATATGAATTACACAGGTTCCGTGGCTGATTAAGGTGGTAATTATACTCACTTGGTGTCTTATCTACATTAAATCAGCCACAGAACCTGTGTAATTCATATGTTTTGGGGTTTAAAGGGAGGAGGTGGCAACCCTACCCCCCTGCCACCCCCCAACTCTGTGTAAGCTACACCTCCCTCTAGTCATTGCACAGAGCTAAGGACCCACCTTGCTGCTGATTGGCCCGGTGAGATCACATGCTGCTCTCCCATACCTGGAAGTACAGGCTGCTTCCTATAGAGTGACAGAGGAGGGAGGGGAGTATATGCAAGCAGCGGAAATCTCAGCGGAAGCCGCTTGTCTTCAAAGGTCCTGGCTGGAAATCAAGGGGTTTAAACAAACTTACAGGCTGTAGAGCCGCCCAGTTGCTGTTACAGCACGCAGGATTGCTGCTGCCGCCGCCTGTGGTGGTTCCCGGGGGGGGGGGTTCCCCTGTCCCTCCCAGCAGTGGCGGCCGGTACCACAAGGGGCTGTTCCTGGGACTCCCTCTCATCATTGGCTGGAAACAAGCAGCGGGAGTGTCAATCACAGCCAAGCGAGGGAATGTTGATTCATGTACAGTGCCTTGAAAAAGTATTCATACCCCATGAAATTTCTCTCCTTTTGTCATGTTACAATCAAAAATGTAAATGTATTTTATTGGGATTTTCTGTGGTAGACCAACACAAAGTGGCACATAATTGTGAAGTGGAAGGAAAATGATAAATGATTTTCAAAATGTTTTACAAATAAATATGTGAAAAGTGTGGGGTACATTTGTATTCAGCCCCCCGGAGTCAATACTTTGTAGAACCTCCTTTCACTGCAATTATAGCTGCAAGTCTTTTTGGGGATGTCTCTACCAGCTTTGCACATCTAGAGAGGGACATTTTTGCCCATTATTCTTCTTTGTAAAATACCTCAAGCTCTGTCAGATTGGATGGAGAACGTCTGTGAACAGCAATTTTCTATTCTTGCCACAGATTCTCAGTTGGATTCAGGTCTGGACTGTGACTGGGCCATTCTAACACATGAATATGCTTTGATCTAAACCATTCCATTGTAGCTCTGGCTGTATGTTTAGGGTCGTTGTCCTGCTGGAAGGTGAATCTCCGCCCCAGTCTCAAGTCTTTTGCAGACTCTAACAGGTTCTCTTCTAAGATTGCCCTGTATTTGGCTCCATCCATCTTCCCATCAACTCTGACCAGCTTCCCTGTCCCTGCTGAAGAAAAGCATCTCCACAACATCATGCTGCCACCACCATGTTTCACGGTGGGGATGGTGTGTTCAGGGTGATGTGCAGTGTTAGTTTTCCACCACACATAGCGTTTTGCTTTTAGGCCAAAAAGTTCAATTTTGGTCTCATCTGACCAGATCACCTTCTTCCACATGTTTGCTGTGTCCCCCACATGGCTTCTCACAAACTGCAAACAGGACTTCTTATGGTTTTCTTTCAACAATGTCTTTCTTCTTGTTACTCTTCCATAAAGGTCAGATTTGTGGAGAACACGACTAATAGTTGTCCTGTGGACAGATTCTCCCACCTGAGCTGTGGATCTCTGCAGCTCCTCCAGAGTTACCATGGACCTCTTGGCTGCTTCTCTGATGAATGTTCTCCTTGCCCGGCCGGTCAGTTTAGGTGGACGGCCATGTCTTGGTAGGTTTGCAGTTGTGCCATACTCTTTCCATTTTCGGATGATGGATTGAACAGTGCTCCGTGAGACGTTCAAAGCTTGGGATATTTTTCTATAACCTAACCCTGCTCTAAACTTCTCCACAACTTTATCCCTGACCTGTCTGGTGTGTTCCTTGGCCTTCATGGTGCTGTTTGTTCACTAAGGTTCTCTAACAAACCCCTGAGGGCTTCACAGAACAGCTGTATTTATACTGAGATTAAATTACACACAGGTGGACTCTGTTTACTTATTAGGTGACTTATGAAGGCAATTGGCTCCACTTTTCTCCAGGCTGACTACCACCCTGAAATTGTTTTCCAGCACTGACTGTGTCCAGGCGGCAGCTCCTCATAGGCTAAAATGTGGCGATGTTTCATAACATCACTACTGTAGGAGTATTGTCCAATCCAAGTCTATGGGGAGTCACTAACCAGGCAAAGACAGTGCTAGAAAAGATTTTGGTCCCAACGATATAAACACCATATGGGGTCACCTTGGTAAGTAAATACTGGGGGGGGGGGGGGGGGGGGGGGGGGAGGTATTGTAGGAACAGCAGGCTTGTACTTTAAAGGAATCCTGCATGAAGAAGTATAGATGCTTCCATTGCTGACCGACCCCCTCTACAGAATACTAGTTCCCTGGCTGCCACGTTGATCCAGTAACATCAGAAGATTCTATGTCCCTGACTCAGGACAATTCTGCAGATTAGTTCTGGCTTTCCTGGTCTGTAGGCTGGTTTTGGGGGTCAGTGTCTCAGGTTGTTGAACTCAGAGACAGCCAGGCAACTACCCTGTTTCCCTGAAAATAAGACCTAGCGTGATTGTCGGTGATGGCTGCAATAAAAGCCCTATCCCCCAAATAAGCCCTTCCCTGTTTCCCCGAAAATAAGACCTACCCTGAAAATAAGACCTACAAGGACTTTAACTAGGGCTTATTTGGGGGGGTAGGGCTTATATTACAGCCATCACTGACAATCACGCTAGGTCTTATTTTCCGGGAAACAGGGTAGCATTCTCTGAAGTAGGGCAGCAATTACAGTCTTTGCATTTCCTTCAGCACAGGTTTCCTTCAAGGCACCCTTTAGGTCCCAGTGTGACAGTGCTGGTGGCTGTTAAAAAAACTCTGGGTTAAGGTTCTCATTTCCCAATGGGGCACACCTACATACAAATAAATAACAATACTTACCTTTTCTTCCAGGTGTCTGCAGTCTGGTGGAGTGACATCACAGGCCCTCTTCATCCTACTCTTCCTCCCTGTGGTAGGTCCATCCTAAAAGTCATGTAGCCTTCTCCTGTGAGTGCAGGGTGGGGAGCCCTTCTCCCCCCGGGGCTCACATGAAGAGGGGCGAATGACCCTGGGTGTCTGTGCAGACCATCTTTCCTGTATTTTATTGTGTAATTAGCTACTTGTCTAAAAATATTAATCTGGGGGTAATAGACAGTATCTCACAAAAGTGAGTACACCCCTCACATTTTTGTAAATATTTTATTCTATTTTTTCATGTGACAACACTGAAGAAATGACACTTTGCTACAATGTAAAGTAGTGAGTGTACAGCTTGTATAACAGTGTACATTTGCTGTCCCCTCAAAATAACTCAACACACAGCCATTAATGTCTAAACTGCTGGCAACAAAAGTGGAAGATCCCCAGATGAACATGCAGATGGATGGATTCCTCTTCATCTGAAAGGGGCCTTATGCCGTGTACACACAGTCGGACTTTCCGACGTAAAATGTGCGATCAGAGCTTGTTGTCGGAAATTCCGACCGTGTGTAGGCTGGAGCTGCACAATTAATCGTTAAAAAAATCTTGATCTCAATTCAACCCCTCTGATGATCTCGTTTGCCGATTCTTTCATATAACAAGTGGAGAGACTTATCTGCTCACTCAGCTGTCAAAAGAAAACATCGGGCAGCCTGCCAAGTTTTTAACTTGAAACATTGGGGGTTATTTACGAAAGGCAAATCCACTTTGCACTGAAAGTGCACTTGAAATTGCACTGAAAGTGCACTTGGATGGGCAGTCACTCTAAATCTGAGGGGTAGATCTGAAATGAGGGGAAGCTCTGCTGATTTTATCATCCAGTCATGTGCAAGCTAAAATGCTGTTTTTTTTATTTTCCTTGCATGTCCCCCTCGGATCTACTTTACTTCCAAGTGCACTTGCACTGCAAAGTGTTTTTTTTCTTTCGTAAATAACCCCCATTGTAACTAATTCTTCCTTCTTAGATCTAAAGGATAAACTTCTGTGTGAAAAAAAAAACAGGCAGTCTGCCAAGTTTTGTAAATGTAGGAAGTTTAACCACTTAAAGTCTAAATCTTTTTCTGACCCTTGTTTCTTAAGTTAAAATCAATATTTTTTTGCTAGAAAATTACTTGGAACCCCCAAACATTATATGTATATTTTAGCAGAGACCCTAGAGAATAAAATGGCAATTGCTGCAATATTTTATGTCACACTGTATTTGCCCAGCGCTCTTTCAAACGCAATTTTTTGGGAAAAAATATACACTTCAATGAATAACAAAAAAAAGAAACAGTAAAGTTAGCCCACATTTTTTTTTAAGGTGAAAGATGATATTACGCAGAGAATCGTGAGAGAATCGTGATCTATCTTCTAAGCAAAAAAAAAAAATTGTGATTCTCATTTTAGCCAGAATCGTGCAGCTCTAGATTTTCCGACAACAAAATCCGTTTGCGTAAATTCCGATCGTGTGTACACAATTCCGACGCACAAAGTGCTACGCATGCTCGGAATCAAGCAGAAGAGCCGCACTGGCTATTAAACTTCATTTTTCTCGGCTTGTCGTATTTGTTGTACATCACCGCGTTCTTGACGTTCGGACTTTCTGACAAGTTTTGTGTGACCGCGTGTATGCAAGACAAGTTTGAGCCAACATCCGTCGGGAAAAATCCATGGATATTTTTTTTTTTGACGGAATGTCCAATCAATGTCTGATCGTGTGTATGGGGTATTAGGCTTTGACAAAAAAAAACCTGGAAGCTGATTGGTTACTAGGCACAGCTGCATCAAATTCTGTCTCCACCAGTTTTAGCAAATCTCCCCCCGTTATCTTGCCCGGAATTGACTACTTTCTTGGGGATTGTCTTGCAGATTTGATTTAATAAATATACGTATGAGACATCAAATGGTACATTTTACATATAGAACACACTGCATTCTGTTTCTTTGTCACCAGAGGGAGCTGCTCATCATATTTTGGTACAGGCAGAAACTGTTACTATTCCTGAATCTACACGGACCATTATAATAAGGAAGCGAGGAATTGACAAGTCTGCTAAATGTTAGAGGTGGTTTGATTTTAGTCTACAGACAGAATGGCCCCCTCCTCCTCCCCCTTACCATGGTCTGTAACCTATAAGGGCAGCCAGGTACAGAAGTGTTTCCCATAGAGTGGCATGTACCGTATTTTTCCGT
This sequence comes from Aquarana catesbeiana, assembly GCF_042186555.1. Taxonomy (NCBI): domain Eukaryota; kingdom Metazoa; phylum Chordata; class Amphibia; order Anura; family Ranidae; genus Aquarana; species Aquarana catesbeiana. The sequence continues at coordinate 45,006,637 of NC_133325.1, forward strand.
GTATAAGACGCTATTTTTTCCTAAAATAATAGCCTGAAAATCGAGCGGCGTCTTATACACGGTCAGTCAGCCTGGGAGACAGCCGCGCAGCTGCATCGCTGCCCATAGCTTATCAAACGGCTTCCTCCAATCACGAGCCGTATGTTACTGACGTCAGCTGGAGCTGGAGGTGAGGGGGGAAGTGGAGAGTGCGCAGATGCAACAGGGACCGGTGTGTTCTGAGCCCAAGATGTCAGAAAATACAAAAGTAAGTGATTGTCTTACTCTGCAAAATTCAGACCAAATGTAGCCAGCTATGCAAAAGAGCATAGGAATAGAGCTGCAGATAAACAGTTTGTAGCTCCCTCCACTGAGTGTATAATCAGACAGTGGAGAAAACAGGACGAACCCTGCATAATATGCTGGTATTTAAACATTAACTGTAATTACTAAATAAACATGTGTTCTGTTTTACCTATGTTTAAAATATTGAATTCTTAATTTTGGGTTGAAAAAGTGGGGGGCGTCTTGTACATGGGGGCGTCTTATACACGGAAAAATACGGTAATTGGTCAGTATTGCTGAGCTCACAGCAATGCTCATTACAGCATCCAAATGTTTAAAAAAGGAACTCCACCCTTCCCAGCTAAAATTAAAATTTGTATTCTTGGTAACTGTTTCTGTATAAATGAAAAAATAGATATTTACTAGTCAATTTAATGGTGGCTGCACAGATGGGCACAGGATCTGTAGGAGGAGTTCTGTCCTCCTCTCTGCAGCTGATTGCTGAGACAGAGGGGGGCAGAGATGAGTCTTTCCGTGGCTGCACAGATGGGTGCAGGATCTGGCGGAGGATTTCTGTCCTCCTCTCTGCTGCTGATTGCTGAGACAAGGTGTCAGCAGAGACGAGAGGTGCTGCAGCTGCAGAAGAGGTGGGAGGTCCACGTGAAATGGCCGGATTTGGCCCACAGGCCTTGTGTTTGGCTTGTGTACTATTCCATGGAGTCCAGCGCTGTCCTCTTCCAGGTCAAAGTGCTTCCTCAGGGCTTTGCTTCTGCACCCCCATCTTGTATCGCTCTATCCATGGGTCTATAGGATCTGGCAGACGCGTGAAATTGAGCTAAATCCGCCCGCATGTGCAGTAATTCCGCTGAACTTGGCCAGGTTTTATAGACCCGCATGTATCTGCACCTGCACAAGATGTGCGCTGATATCACACACTATACATCATTCTCGCCTAGGTGAGAAAGGTGGAGGTAAAAGCTATAAAAAATTAAAATTTAAAAAAACAGTATTTATTGCTAAAGAGTGAGGATTGGCAGGTTAGTAAGTTATTTTCATGGGTTTTAAGGTCGACTCTAATGTTTTTTTTGTTTTTTTTTTGGAAACCCATCACATGCAAACCCTAACTGAATGACAATTAGGGGCTGAGTACAGTGAGCCCAGGGTGTGTGATGTCCACCAGGGGGCGTGTCCATGACAGCCTGGGTAACAGGAAGTGAGTTAAATGACACTGGCTGCCATTCAAGCCATAAAATTGTTGGAATCAGTGGCAGAAAGGAGTTACTGTAAGTGACCATTTTGGATTGAAGGTTTGTATTGCAACAAAGCACTTTTTTTATTTTTGCTCTTACTGGGCATCTTAGCTGAGGTTCCGCTTTAATATCCTGCTAAAGGGTAAAGCTTCAGTGTGGTCCTGGCAGCTCCCTCAGTATTCCTCCGTAGAACCCCCTAATACTAGAAAGTGGAGGTGTTCCTGAATGCTCCAGACCTGTTCTGCTAAATTTACAAGATGACCCATAATAGTTTCTGTGTTCTTTCATCCTGGATATTGCCTGTATTGGGGTCATGGAGTGGACATTACAGCCTCACAGTCCAGTTACCCTCGTCTCCTTGATTTGATTTTTTCCTTGGTTTTTCTTCTCCTTTTTGGGGTGAAGTTACATTTGATCCAACATTCACACCTGAGCAGAGCGACTTCCTGGTGACTTTGAAGCTTTTTTTCAGGTGGTTTACAAGTGTATTACAGCCGTTTTTGCATGCATATCAAGCTTCAGGAGTTTTTTCTTATTTTGAGCTTAATTTTTTTGCTACCTTCGTTTTTCTTCTTTATTTCCGTCCTTTTTTTTTTTCCTTCCTTCCTTCCTTCCTTCCTTCCTTCCTTCCTTCCTTCCTTCCTTCCTTCCTTCCTTCCTTCCTTCCTTCCTTCCTTCCTTCCTTTTTTCCTTCCTTCCTTCCTTTTTTCCTTCCTTTTTCCTTCCTTCCTTCCTTCCTTCCTTTTTCCTTCCTTCCTTCCTTCCTTCCTTCCATTTTCTTCCTTCTTTCCATTTTCTTCCTTCCACTTTCTTGCTACCTTCCTTTTTTCCCCTTTTTTGCTACCTTCATTTTTCTTGCTACATTCCCTTTTCTTCTTTCCATCCTCCCCTCAATTTTTTTCCTACCTTTCTTTTTCGTGATTCCTTCTTTCCTTCCCTCCATTTTTTTTCCTTCCTGCCTGTTTCTTCTTTCCCTCATTCCCCCCTTTCTTCTTGTTACCTCCCTCCCTCTTTCTTTTTTTTCCTCCCTACCTTCCATTTTCCTGCTAGCTCCCTTTTTTTTTTCTTGCTTTTTTCTTCCTACTTTTCTTTTGTCTTGATCACTCCTTTCTTTCTTTCCATCCACCAATTTTTCTCCCTTCCTTTTTCTTTGTTCGTTCCTTCCTTCCTTCCTTCCTTCCTTACATTTTCTTCCTTCTTTCCTTCCTTCCTTACATTTTCTTCCTTCTTTCCACTTTTTTGCTACCTTCCTTTTTCTTAGTTTCTTCCTTTTATTCCATTTTCTTGCTGCATTCCTTTTTCTTCTTTTCATCCTCCCCTCAATTTTTTTCCTACCTTTTCTTTTTCTTGATTCCTTCTTTCCTTCCCTCCATTTTTTTCCTTCCTACCTTTTTCTCCTTTCCCTCATTCCCCCCTTTCTTCTTTTTACCTCCCTCCCTTCCTTCCTTCCTTCTCATTCCTTCCTTCTCATTCCTTCTTTCCTTTTTATTCCTTCTTTTCTTTTCATTCCTTCTTTCCTTTTCATTCCTTCTTTCCTTTTTATTCCTTCTTTCCTTTCTCCCTTCCATTGTGGAGAGATCACTGAAACTCCCAGCAGCGCTCTCACAGAGAGAACATGTGAAGCTCTGCTGAACTCTCGTTGTGGACCCCGGAATGGCAGATGGGAATTATCCTTCCTGAGGTTGTGCTACTGAAAAGTGTTGTCCTCAAAGATTACATTTTCCATTAAAGGAGAAGTCCAGCCTGAGCTCGTTTGGCTGGGCTTCTCCTAAGAGTCACAGGAGTGCAGTTCGTTTTGCACTCCTGTCACCGATTTTCAGCAGAAAATGGACTGAAGTCTTCTCTCTGCTGATGTCACACAGATCAGTCCAGGCACCTCGTCATCCCGACTTCGGAAGTCTGGATCCGCCAGGTGCCTGGACTGATGGGCCTCTCAGCGAGCTGATGAGACAGCCGCTCAGTGCTCCAATGAGCGAGGAGGAGCAGATCAGGAGAGCTGCTGACTGACAGACAGCAGCTCTCTGCTCGGGGAGCTGTGAAAACTGAACCATCGGCGATGTTCAGTGGCTCGGTTCTCAGTGGAGAGACGCCGGGCGACAGATACAGCATTGGACAAATGCAGCATCAACCTAGCTAAGTATGATTATGGGGGAAAAAATACTTCTCTTTTAAAGTCAAACCAAAGGCAAAAAAAAAAGTTTTTTTGCCTTTAGTTCTACTTTAGGTTGCCTTTATCTTGTTTATTGGATGATAATAAGTAATTTTGTTTTTCTTTCCCCTATAGATTGTATGACATACATATGAATAAAAAGAGGAGGTTTCTCCTTGGCACCGTCCTGTCCATCCAGAATACTGGCTTTACCTATCCAGCCTGTCACAACTGCTTCTCCCGGGTGATACACACTGCAGACAGGTAGGAAACCTGACTATATCAAATCTTCCACCAGATGGCGCAGTTCCCATGCTTGTCTCATTCTTTTCTGCATATACCAAAACAATGGGCTTTATGTGTGGGCTTCTCTAGCCAAAACTTTTTTTTTTTTCTAGTTTTGAATAGGTTATATGGAAGGGTTAGAGCCCCTGTCAGATTGTATTGCTGGCTGTGTTCCCACTAGGGAGATTTACTCTCTTATTTGTTCTGGTGACCACCGTTTAAACCGCTACATTTAGCAGTTGTCACCACACTGGCATAGAGGGGAAACTTCCAATGAGGACACCAGTTATGGTGACCACAGTCTAAGAGGGAATTTTCCTTTTATTTAGAATACATTTTCTCCAAGACAGGATGTCAAGTTAAATCTGACCTCCAATTTTCCCTCCAGTCTTGCACAGTTGTACCGGCTCCTCTCTTGTACTGAAATGGCTTATTCTGATTTCACTGCACACTGTGAGCTTCTCACAATGTACATTGGAAGCTGATGCAAGTTAGATAGAGGCCTTCTCATTTGCTGTCTGGAGGGCAACCAACATTAATCAGCTCTTTCATTCCCAGCCTGACCCTCACTGGCCCACCCCTTATATTCATTGGATTTTGGTTATTTCAATTATGGAGGCCCAGGATCACATGTCAGCTTTGTCTTAAGTGGCTTGCATGCAAATACAGTCTGCCTAGAAACACACTCTTTTTTTTGCATATTGATGAGAGGGGCGAGGAGGAACCAGAACAAGAAAAATATAAGCAGATTACTTCAGCTTTAAATAAGGATATATAGTGTGTGTGTAATATATATATATATATGTGTAATAAATATATATATATATATATATATATCTATCTATATATATCTCTATCTCTATAGAGAGAGATATATATAGATAGATATATATATATATATATATATATATATATATATATACACAGTGCCTTGAAAAAGTATTCTGCATACCCCTTGACATTTTTCACATTTTGTCATGTTGCAACCAAAAACGTAAATGTATTTTATTGGGATTTTATGTGATAGACCATCACAAAGTAATGCGAATTGTGAAGTGGAAGGAAAATGATAAATAGTTTTAATTTTTTTTTTTACAAATAGAAAAGTGTGGGGTACATTTGTATGGCGCCCCCTTTCGCTGCAATTACAGCTGCAAGTCTTTTTGGGGATGTCTCTACCAGCTTTGCACATCTAGAGAGGGACATTTTTGCCCATTCTTCTTCTTTGCAAAATATCTCAAGCTCTGTCAGATTGGATGGAGAGCGTCTGTGAACAGCAATTTTCAAGTCTTGCCACAGATTCTCAATTGGATTTAGGTCTGGACTTTGACTGGGCCATTCTAACACATGAATATGCTTTGATGTAAATCATTCGATTGTAGCTCTGGCTGTATGTTTAGGGTCGTTGTCCTGCTGGAAGGTGAACCTCCTCCCCAGTCTCAAGTCATTTGCAGACTCACACAGGTTTTCTTCTAGGATTTCCCTGTATTTGGCTCCATCCATCTTCCCATCAACTCTGACCAGTTTCCCTGTCCCTGCTGAAGAAAAGCATCCCCACAACATAATGCTGCCACCACCATGTTTCACAGTGGGGATGGTGTGTTGAGGGTGATGTGCAGTGTTAGTTTTCCCCCACACATAGCGTTTTGCTTTTAGGCCAAAAAGTTCGATTTTGGTCTCATCTGACCAGATCACCTTCTTCCACATGTTTGCTGTGTCCCCCACATGTCTTCTCACAAACTGCAAACCGGACTTCTTATGACTTTCTTTCAATAATATCTTTCTTCTTGCCACTCTTCCATAAAGGTCAGATTTGTGGAGAGCACAACTAATAGTTGTCCTGTGGACAGATTCTCCCACCTGAGCTGTGGATCTCTGCAGCTCCTCCAGAGTTACCATGGACCTCTTGGCTGCTTCTCTGATGAATGATCTCCTTGCCCGGCCTGTCAGTTTAGGTGGACGGCCATGTCTTGGTAGGTTTGCAGTTGTGCCATACTCTTTCCATTTTCGGATGATGGATTGAACAGAGCTCCGTGAGATGTTCAAAGCTTGAGATTTTTTTTATAACCTAACCCTTTAAACTTCTCCACAACTTTATCCCTGACCTGTCTGGTGTGTTCCTTGGCCTTCATGATGCTGTTTGTTCACTAAGGTTCTCTAGCAATCCTCTGAGGGCTGTATGTATGTATGTGTGTGAGTGTGTATATAGTCTCACATAAGTGAGTACACCCCTCACATTTTTGTAAATATTTTATTCTATCTTTTCATGTGACAACACTGAAGAAATGACACTTTGCTACAATGTAATGTAGTGAGTGTACAGCTTGTATAACAGTGTAAATTTGGTGTCCCCTCAAAATAACTCAACACACAGCCATTAATGTCTAAACTGCTGGCAACAAAAGTACACCCCTAAGTAAATGTCAAAATTGGGTTCAAAATATCAATATTTTGTGAGGCCACCATTATTTTCCAGCACTGCCTTAACCCTCTTGGGCATGGAGTTCACTGGAGTCCTCTTCCCCTCCTCCATGATGACATCACAGAGCTGGTGGATGTTAGAGACCTTGCGCTCCTCCACCTTACGTTTGAGGATGCCCCACAGATGCTCAATAGGGTTTAGGTCTGGAGACATGCTTGGCCAGTCCATCACCTTTACCCTCAGCTTCTTTAGCAAGGCAGTGGTCATCTTGGAGATGTGTTTGGGGTCGTTATCATGTTGGAAGACTGACCTGCGGCCCAGTCTCTGAAGGAAGGGGATCATGCTTTGCTTCAGTATGTCACAGTACATGTTGGCATTCATGGTTCCCTCAATGAACTGTAGCTCCCAGTGCCCGAAATATATAATAAGATATAATAAAATATTTACAAAAATGTGAGGGGTGTGATAGTGCGTGCGTGTGTGTGTTTGTTCTCACTTTTCCTACTTTATCCAAAATGTATAAATTAGGTTTAGTTGTAGATACACTTTAATTGAAGTGTCTATGAAATAGCCATTGGCTGCTGGAAGGAAACGCATGTTGAAGACACATGTAGAAGTACCATTGTAAAATACAAAATCCATTGGTTGTGTTTCTCCCCCTACATTGACTCGCAGAATAAAGGGACACTCCAGACAAACAATCGGATACACAGGTCAATTATTGGAACAGTTTTACCTGGTAAATGGTTTGTAAAGCAATGCACATTTTTTGTCAAAGTTTTCATTGAACAAACTGAAATTAGAGGCTGGCTGCCTCTGTCCTGTCCCAGTAGCCACATAAGAAGTGAAGGCAAATGTTCTCAGGGGACACAGACCGCAGAAAACAGGAATTAAAAAGTCCTTTATATTGCCGTGTGTGTCCCTGTTTGACAAAGCTTGCTGGTTCCTGTCCCAGTGACTACGTAGGAAGTGAGAGGCAGAAAGTTATAAGCCGCCTTCCCCATTCATTTGGAGTTTAGCTACATGTTATGTTTATTCTGTTTCAGTGGAGGACAGGTCCACTCTTTCTAAAAGACATCTTTTTCCTGCCATCAGCAGATACCAGTGTCAGAAATGCAGCGACACATATCAGAATGCCACCCACCGATACAGACTATGTGTGAAAGTGGCCGAGGACCAGAAGCTCCATATTATCACAGTGTTTGGAAGCTGCGTGGAGAAGATCTTTGGAAGCAGCGCCAATTCCTTGCACAGGTAAATCAGTGCTATTGGACATCTTTACCCCCCCCCCCCAGGCCTTTGAAAAGCAGAATACACTTCAGGCTTTAATATCCAACAAACGGGGCAACACACCACCAAGAACTCACAGGTGCAAGTGAACCCTATCAAACTAAATCCACATAAATGAATTAAAAACCAATCCCTAAGCAGCTGCTAAAAATCCTCTTACACTCAGATCAGAAAAGACAATGCATAATATCAAGACAAGCAGCGCTCATACACTAACATAATGTTAGTATGTACTATATATGCTTGATCTAAAAACAGGAGAAACTAGGCTTGTGACATACAAAATCAATATTATGTAAATATCAGCACCACTATGAGATATAATCACATCAACAAGTACAGTTGTGTGAAAAAGTATTTGCCCCCTTTCTGATTTTTTTTTTTAATTTTTTTGCATATTTGTCACACTTAAATGTCTCAGATCATCAAGCAAATTTTATTATTACACAACGATAACCCAAGTAAATACAAAATGCAGTTTTTAAATTATGGTTTCATTTATTAAGGCAAAAAAGCTTTCCAAACCTGCCTGGCTTAATGTGAAACCTAATAACTGGTTGTGCCACCCTTGGCGGTAATAACTGGTTGTGCCACCCTTGGCGGTAATAACTGGTTGTGCCACCCTTGGTGGCAACAACTGCAATCAAGCGTTTGTGATAACTAGCAAAGTCTTTCACATCGCTGTGGCGCAATTTTGGCCAACTCTTCTTTGCAGAATTGTTTTAATTCAGCCACATTGGAGGGTTTTCCAGCATGAACAGCCTGTGTAAGGTCATGATACAACATCTCAATTGGATTTAAAGTGGGGTTCCACCCAAAAAAAAAATAAAAAATAAATGAAAAATCCAAAAAGAAAAACAAAAAAACATTTGGATATTTTTTTTTTTTTAACTTACCTCTAAATGCCTGTTGCTAGGGGGTCCTTCGTAGTCTGCCCCTTCCAGTGCCTGGGCTGGTGACATCACTTCCCCCTCGGCACAGGAAGGGCTCAGCTCTGCTCCCTCCCTCCTGTCAATCATCTGGGACCCATTACAGGTCCCAGGTGACTGAGCGGCCAATCACGGCGCGCGGCGCTGCTCGCGCATGCGCAGTGGGTGCCAGGCTGTGAAGCCACAGCCCGGCGCCCACAGTTGCAATGCCGGCGCCGCTGAACGGAGGGGGAGACGAGTGGGGCTTCGATCCCCCGCATCGCTGGACCCTGGGACAGGTAAGTGTCCAATTAAAAGTCAGCAGCTGCAGTATTTGTAGCTGCTGAGTTTTTTAATTTTTTTTTTTTTTTTTTGACTGGACCTCGGGTGGAACTCCTCTTTAAGTCCGGGCTTTGACTAGGCCACTCCAAAACCTAAATTGTGCTTTGTTTGAACCATTTGGAGGTGGACTTGGTGTTGTGTTTCGGGTCATTGTCCTGCTGCATAACCCAAGTGCACTTGAGCTTGAGGTCACAAACTGATGGCCGGACATTCTCCTTTAGGATTCTCTGGTAGAGTTTAGAATTCATGGTTCCATCAATTATGGTAAGTCGTCCAGGTCCTGAAGGTGCAAAGCAGCCCCAGACCATCACGCTACCACCACCATGTCTGACTGTTGGTATGATGTTCTTGTTATGAAATGCTGTATTAGTTTTATGCCATATGTAACGGGACCCACACCTTCCAAAAAATTTTTTGTCTCGTTAGTCCACACAATATTTGCCTAAATCCCTTGGGGATAATCAAGATGTTTTTTGGTAAATGTGAGATGAGCCTTTGTGTTCTTTTTGATCAGCAGTGGCTTTGGCCTTGGAACTCCCCCATGGATGCCATTTTTTTCCCAGTCTCTTATTGTTGAATCATGAACACTGATCTTACCTGAGGCAGGTGAGGCCTGCAGTTCTTTAGATGTTCTGGGTTCTTTTATCACCTCTTGGATGAGTCATCGTCATGCTCTTGGAGTAATTTTTGTAGGCCGGCCACTGGGAAGTTTCACCACTGTTCCAAGTTATCTCCATTTGTGGATAATGGCTCTCCCCGTGGTTCACTGGAGTTCCAAAGCCCAAAGCCTTAGTAATGGCTTTGAAACCCTTCCTAGACCGATACATGTACATTACTTTGTTTCTAATCTGTTCTTGAATTTTGTTAGATTGTGGCATGATGTGTGGCTGTTTGTGATCTGTTAGCGTGCTTCACTTTGTCAGACAGCTTCTATTTATGTGATTTCTTGATTCAACAGGTCTGGGTGTGACAAGTGAAATTTAACTCAGCTTTCCTAAAGATTGTGGTTAATCACAGTTCATTCATGATTCAGCAAAAATTACTTTTTCACATAGGGCCAGGCAGGTTTGAACAGCTTTATTCCCTTAATAAATGAAATAATAATAAAAAATTGAATCTTGGATTTACTCGGGTTATCTTTGTGTAATATTAAAATTTGTTTGATGATCTGAATCATTTAACTGTGAGAAATATGCAAAAAAATAAGGAAGGGGCAAATACCGCATATACTCGAGTATAAACCGACTTTTTCAGCCCCCCTCGGCTTATACTTGAGTCTCCCGCTGTGCCATGCTGTCTTAACTGTAGTCGGTGGCCGTTGCTGGGTGTACTGCGCATGCGCGAGCGCGTCCACGAGAACATCTTTCTTGGTGTGTGATAGGGGATTATTGTGCGTTAAACGAAGGCTGCGCAGGCGCGGTGCGGTGGCTAGTGGAGTTGGTGTATTTAATGGGCTGACAACGTGCAGCAGAAAGACGTTCTCGTGGACACGCTCGCGCATGCGCAGTACACCCGGTTGGAGAATTTGATAAATTGGAACTTCTGACAGAGCACCACCGACTGCAGTTGCATGACACAGCGGGAGATCATAGGTACATGAGGCGTGCAGATGGGCACAGTGAGGCTGTAAATGGGCATTGTTGACCCTCTTTTCTACTTACAGTAGCTGCTGCATTTCTCACCCTAGGCTTATATTCGAGTCAATACGTTTTCCCAGTTTTTTTTGGTAAAATTAGGTGCCTCGGCTTATATTCGGGTCGGCTTATACTCAAGTATATACGGTACTTTTTCACACATCTGTATATAGAAACAACTGTGTTGCGCTTAACCACTTCCTTACCGCCGTACGACTATATACGTCGGCACTTTGAAGAGGGATATCTCAGTTATGGCAGCTGCTCTCGCCATAACCGAGCAGCAGAGCCGTCGGTAGCGGCGGAGGCGATCGGGTCCTGTCTCCTGCTGGGTATGAATACGATGAGGGCAAGATGGCCCCCACCTGTCTCCATACCATAGCAGGGTGAAAGCGACGTCAAAACGTCAAAAGGGTAATTTTTTTTTCTTTTTGGTCATTTTTTCAAATGACATTTTTTTTTTTTTTATTGCATTTTAGTGTAAATATGAGATCTGAGGTCTTTTTGACCCCAGATCTCATATTTAAGAGGACCTGTCATGCTTTTTTCTATTACAGGGGATGTTTCCATCCCTTGTAATAGGAATAAGAGTGACCCAAATTTTGTTTTTTTTTTAAAAAACAGTGTAAAAATAAATAAATAATAAATAAACATTTTTTTTAACCACTTCAGCCCCGGAAGAATTTAACCCCTTCCTGACCAGAGCACTTTTTGCGATTCGGCACTGCGTCGCTTTAACTGACAATTGCGCGGTCATGCGACGTTGTACCCAAACAAAATCGACGTCCTTTTTTTCCCACAAATAGAGCTTTCTTTTGGTGGTATTTGATCGCCTCCTGCGGTTTTTATTTTTTGCGCTATATACAAAAAAAGAGCGACAATTTTGAAAAAAACACAATATTTTGTACTTTTTTAAGGGTAAAAGTTTGACGCCATTCCACGAGTGGGCGCAATTTTGAAGCATGACATGTTGGGTGTCAATTTACTCGGTGTAACATTATCTTTCACAATATAAAAAAAATTGGGCTAACTTTACTGTTGTCATTTTTTAATTTAAAAAAGTGAATTTTTTCCAAAAAAAAAGTGCACTTGTAAGACCGCTGCACAAATACGGTGTGACAAAAAGTATTGCAATGACCGCCATTTTATTCTCTAGGGTGTTAGAACCCCCAAACATTATACATTTTTTTTTCTAAGTAATTTTCTAGCAAAAAAAACTTGTAAACACCGAGTCTGAAAAAGAGGCTCAGTCCTTAAGTGGTTAAATAAAATGAATGAATAAATTAATGAAAAATGAAAATAAATATAATAAATCAATAAGTTCAGTCCATGTGTCTTTTAATAAGGATGGGTTCGGGCGTGTTCGCACACTCCACGTGTAGAGCCCGCCAGGAAGTCGCCACGGCGCTGCGCTAATCACAGGCAGGGAGACATTTCCCGATCTCTGCAGCCGCACATCGAGGAAATGTCTCACTACCTGTGATTAGCGCAGCGCCGTGGCGACTTCCTGGCGGGCTCTGCACGTGGAGTGTGCAAACACACCCGAGCCCATCCTTAGTCTTCAATATGCCACCAGTGTAATGTTTTCACATTAGTGAACAGGTGCAGAAGTTCTTGTTCACTCAGTTCCTCCACCTTGTGAAAACCACCACCATAAGCTTAGATGTACTCTTACCAGAGTGTTGACCGCCTGTTACGGGGAGTCAAAAGGGGCTCCTATATCTCATATGCTCCATCCATGGTCACTCCTCAGCTTCAGAAAGATGAAGGGGGATCATCCAGACGTCATATGGAAACCAATACTCCTCTAATCTTAGATCCTGGTTCTCAGTGGGATATGTTGTGATGATTGTGCAGGAAAGGTAGAGAGAGGTGTAGACTGGGTGGAGCAGAGAAGAGCCAGACAATAGTGAGAGTATTGGGGAAGAAGGTGAAGTGTCCCGAGAAGGAGTTCCGCTCCCCATGAATTCAACACTTACCAACCCTAGGCAAGTGTACGGCTCGTAGCCCAGATCTTTCACTTCACTTTCCCCACCATCGGGTCATCCTTGCTGCAGGTTAATGTGGGTCACGCTGTGGTAAATCAAAGGCAAGTGTGTGGCTCGTACCTCTGACTTCACTCTCCCCACCATCAGATCACCATTAATGCAGACTATTGCGGGTCACACTGTGGTCAAAAATCTTTTAAGAGGTCTTCTTTCACACACAATTCAAATGCAGCATTGTCCCTGCTCTGCCCGCCCTGCTCTACCATGGTGGTCGTGACGCGGTGCCGTGGCTAGCCTAGGTAGTGAGGATGCCATATATCGCTTTCGAGCCTCCTGACAAAGTCTACAGTGCATCACTTTTCAGATAGCACACAGGTTTATGATCTGCTCAGCCACCACAACCCAGGTGAATGTGGGTTGTTAAATTAATGGCTGCTGAAAAAGGTGGCCATAATGTTGTCTGCAGCCAGGTGAAAGGAGTTCTAGAAAGCAGGCTGGTAGGCAGAGCAGGGACAATGCTGCATTTGAACTGTGTGTGAAAGAAGACCTCTTAAAAGATTTTTGACCACAGTGTGACCCGCAATAGCCTGCATTAATGATGATCTGACGGTGGGGAGAGTGAAGTGAAGGATCGGAGGTACGAGCCACACACTTGCCTATGATTTACCACAGCCTGAGCCGCATTAACCTGCAGCAAGGATGATCTGATGGTGGGGAAAGTGAAGTGAAAGATCTGTGCTACGAGCCGTACACTTGCCTACGGTTGGTGAGTGTTGAATTCATGGGGAGCGGAACTCGCTTCTGGTGAATATATGGTGATCACAGCGGATTACATCTTGCACTGAAGTCACCCTACCAATAACTGTTTACATACCTGGTGGACTGACAGTTGATGATCACCATCAGTCATTTGCTTACATATATTTCAAGCATACAGCATCTCACAAAAGTGAGTACACTCTCATATTTTTGTAAATTTATTATCTCTTTTCATGTGACAACACTGGGGGTAATATACAGTATCTCACAAAAGTGAGTACACCCCTCACATTTTTGTAAATATTTTATCATATCTTTTCATGTGACAACACTGAAGAAATGACACTTTGCTACAATGTAAAGTAGTGAGTGTACAGCTTGTATAACAGTGTAAATTTGCTGTCCCCTCAAAATCACTCAACACACAGCCATTAATGTCTAAACCGCTGGCAACAAAAGTGAGTACACCCCTAAGTGAAAATGTCCAAATTGGGTAATATATTCACCAGAAGTGAGTGCCGCTCTTCAGCCACTTGCAAAGGTCTCTTCCTTCTTCTGTGCATGTGATGCAAAACCCCCATTCAGCCCTATTCATCCACTACTGGGTTGCATCACAGGCAGCCTTTTTATAGAAATAAACAGAATTATCCGCACATGTGCATGGAAGTGCAGGACCAGCCAAGAAAGTTTTTATGGATGGTTCTAGGAGACTGCACAATGTGGATCAGGCAGCAGTGTGGACAGGCAAGTATAGGACATTGGGATGGAGGAGCTGGGGGAAGGGGATAACTTAAATGAGAAGTGCAGCCAAAGCTGTTTTTGCTGTACTTCTGTGGATCACAGGAGTGCAGTTCATTCTGCACTCCTGTGACCCGTTTTCAGCAGACAGCGGGCTGAAGCCCACTGTCGGCTGGCGTCATAGAGCCAGTCCAGGCTCAGGCAAGATCACAACAATGACAATTCCTGGATCGGTCTGATCAGCTGCTTTCCTGGCCACTGGCGGCAAAGTAAACAAATAGGCGGAACTGGAAGTCGCAAGCTACTCGTTGCTCTCGGTTTCCAGGGGGTTGCAGAGAGAAAGGAATGACGTCAGTTCCTCTCTCTGTTCAGGGCAGCAATCTCTGCCGGCCGCATCGCTCCCCAGCTCTGCGATGAGAAGGTAGAGCCTGGGAGGGTGGTGGGACCCCCTTTCACTTCCCACAGAAGTGATCAAGTGGCTAATTAGTCACTCTGATCACTTCTGTCTTACAGGGAATCACCGGCTGAAAAGATCAATTCCAGGATGATGCCTGTTGGTGCAGGCAACCATCCTGGTATAACTACTGAAACCCAAGGACGTCCTACCGGTGGAAAGTGGTTAAGGCTGAACTCCAGCCTTCACTTTTTGTCTTGCACAGTTTTGTCTTGCTTCAGGCTCCTCTACTGAAATGGCTCACTCTGATTTCACTGCACACTGTCCTCCTCGTTTCCTGGCTTGAGGACAACCAGCATCATCTAGCACTTCCTTCCTCAGCCTGACTGTCCGTGGCCCACCTCTTTTACTCCTTGGATTTAAAGTGGAATTCCGATCAAGTAATAAATAAGCCTAAACCTGCTCCCACCCCCATTCTAAGCCCGTTTTAACTACCCTGCAAAGGAAAGATATCTATACTTGATCTGAGACTGCCCTGGTTCTGGCGCCGGCTTCATTGTAGAGAAGGGACAGCCAACAACGGATGCCCCATGGTTAAGTCTATAAGTGACGTCCTCACCCTGGCTCTGCAGCCATTCACATAGATTCACGCTGCTCAAAGGAGCATCATCTTCGGCATGATCTCCTCAGTGCAGGGTGCTCACCCAGTCACAGCTGTGACCATCAAAGAAAGAAATCCGGATGGCTGCACACCAGTGTTGTGATAACGCATTACACACACAAACTGTGCTTTTTCAAAGCTGTGCAGCCATTGTTCGTGGTCTCTCCTCTACACTGGAGAGATCACATGACTGGGTACTTAGAATAGGCTTAGAATGGGGGGAGGGAGCAGGTTTAGGCTTCGTTAGTATTTGGCTATACTTCCACTTTAAAGTGAAAATAAAGCCTTGGTTTTTTTCATTTAAAAATAACATTCATGCTCTGTGCAGTGGTTTTGCACAGAGCAGCCCAGATCCTCCTCTTCTCGGGTCCCTCTTCACCCCTTTCTGGCCCCTCCCTCCTTTTGAGTGCTCCCACAGCAAGCAGCTTGCTGTTGAGACACCCGAGCTGCAGCTCTGTGCGTCCTTTCAGACACGGAGCCACGGCCCCGCCTCCTCTCTTTCCTCATTGGCTCATTGACTTTGACAGCAGCCAATGGTGCTCCGCTGCTGTCTCGGCCAATCTGGACGGAGCGTCCCAGACAGTCGAAGCTCTCGTGCAACGTCGCTGGATCGAGATGTGGCTCAGGTAAGTATTAGGGGGACTGCTGCACACAGAAGGTTTTTTTATCTTAATGAATAGAACGCAATACGATAAACATTATGCCTTCAGAATCACTTTTAAGTACTTTTAATCATGGAGGTTTATTGTCACATATGGATGTTTCCTAGGGAGGTCTACATGCAAATGCAGCCTGCTTAGAAACTCCCCTCCCATACTGGGAGCACCTCAGTTTTGTTTTGTTTTTCGCCAGTGTCTAAGGTGTTGGTCACGGTTAAAGAAATGCTTTGATGAACTCCGCTGGAGGATCCTTCGGGATCAAGCAAGCTTTGAACCGGATCCATCCAAAGTGCCATTAAGGCCAAAGTGGATGGTACCCGGGCCTCGAGTAAAGAAGGAGGTTTTGTTCCTCTTAGAAGAGCTGGACCCAGGAAAGCAGTGCTTTGGTTATACATCAGATCCCAAAGATTATTGTGTGGCTGGGTGCAATACAGGTCCAGAGTAGTGGAAGTTCTGGAAGGACCCCGGTCCCTGAAGGTCAGTGACATAGCCCGCCGTGATGGGTGAAGGTTGGATCTGAATGTATTTCCAGCAGTATCCTGCGGCGGGAAAGGTAAGTGAAGGGTCATAAGGAACTTTAAAGTTCAGTTATGGATTTCTTCTTTTTAGTAAATTGTCCCCCCCCCCCCTGGCGGTGGCGCACTCCCGATCTGGGGATTGCTGGCGCCCATCCGCCCTGGAAGCTGTCTTCCTCCCTCCCTTCCCATCCTCTCCCCATGCCGGCCCGAACGCGGGAATTAGATTTAAACATGCCGGTGGGCGGGAGAGAGGAGAAGGGGCGTGGCTTAGCACGGTGTGTGTACATGACCCAGCGGTCACGTCCTCACGCGGCGCAGGCGCGGGACTGTTCTCACACATAAACAACACCTCACGGAGGTGTAGGCTGATGGAGGGACAGGACACAGAAACGCTGGGGGCACGTGAGTGGGTGATACTGGCAACAGATGTTTTGTTTGTGCTGCCAGAAGGCCCCAGGAAGGGCCAGGCAGCATCGAAATCTACTATTTCCAAGTGGATTCGGCAACTTATTGTTCAGGCTTATAGTTTATAAGGTAGAGTTCCACCTTTTCAGATTAGAGCAGTTAGTGCTTCATGGGCAGTGCATCACCAAGTCTCCATGACTCAGATCTGCAAGGCCGCAACCTGGTCTTCAGTACATACATTCACTAGACGATATTGCCTTTGGGCGCAGTGTGCTGCAGTATAAGGTCCTCATGTCTGATGGCGCCCTGCTTTATTTGGTGTCACCCTCCCCTCATATGGCATTGCTTTGTGACATCCCACATAGTTATTACTATGCCGCTCTGTGTCCCGTGATGTACGAAAAAGAAAATATGATTTTTATAACCGCTTACCTGTAAAATCCCTTTCTTCGAGTACATCACAGGGCACAGAGCTCCCGACCCTCTTCTTGGGATACTTATTGCTTTGCTACAAAAACTGAGGTGCTCCCAGTATGGGAGGGGTTATATAGGGGAGGGGACCTCCTATCTTGGGTGTGCCAGTGTCCATCACCTGAAGGTGGCCTAAATACCCACATAGTTATTACTAAGCTGCTCTGTGTCCCGTGATGTACTCGAAGAAAAGGATTTTACAGGTAAGCTGTTTATAAAAATCCTATTTTTTGATGCTTCGTGATGATTCGGTAATGCTTCTTTGAAGCTTCAATGAAGCTTGTCAAATGCCCTGTGTGTGTTGATATTCGATTTGTTTTAAAGAAGCCCAGTAGGACTCGGCTCAGTAATACCCCCACTCAGCAGATCCCCAGCTCAGTAGTACCCCTGCTCAGCAAGTCCCCAGATTATTAGTGCCCTCGTTCAGCAGATCCTCCTGCTCAGATCCACCAGCTCTGCTGATGCCCCACTTAGTAGTACCACCAGCTTTGCTGATCCCCTGCTTAGTGGTAACCCCCAGCTCTGCTGATCATCTCGTTTGCTGATCCTCCTCTCTTTCCGATCCTCGCTATATTGTTCACCACGTCTGACATCTGCTAGTTTCTCCTACTCTGGTCCCCCAGCTCTGCTAATCCTCCTCTCTTTCCGATCTGCCGCTCAGTCCTCTCAAGTTTGTGCTCACCTTCTGCTAAAGCGTTCCCATGTTGCACACTACCAGTTAGGGCTGGGGAAAAAAATGGATTTGAATTTTGAATCGAGATGAGAGGTCACATTGATAAAAATTTTCAGCAAATCGATTTTTTAGTTTTTTTTTTTCACCAGGACCGGCGCTGACACCGCGCCGGTTCTGAGGAGCTGTGGGCAGGAGTTTTTAGGTGAGGCCGCGGCTTCGGCCTAGTCCGCGAGGCCGGACGCCGCGGACTAGGCCGAAGCCACGGCCTCGCCTAAAAACTCCTGCCCGCAGCTCCTCAGGACCAGCGCGGTGTCCATAAAAAAAAAAAAAAAACTCGATTTGAAACGTGAATCGAGTTTTTTTTTTTTTTTTTTTTTTTTAAATTGCAGATTTTTTTTTTGGAGAAAATCGCCCAGCTCTACTACCAGTGCCGTCTGCTAGTTGCTTTGCTCCAGTCTAGACCCCGCTCACCTTCCTACTGCTCCACACTGTACACCAGATGTGATGTCTGCACCAGACACTCCCAGAATATCTACACATGAACCTGAAGTGACTGCGGTTGATGTCTTTCCAGTTCGCCTGCTGGTTTCCCAGTGCATCCTGGGATATCTGATACCTGCAATGCCTCCCAAAAAAATGAAGCTAAAGCTGAATCAAAGTCCCTCAAAAGCTTTAGGTGTTGTAAGCGAGCGTTGTCATAGACTTCTATGGAGGCTTTAGAGACCTTTTAAAGCACCAAGAAAATGACATGGGGTATAATTTTTGAAGCAAAGTGAAGCAAAGCAAACGCAATGTGCGAACAAGAATGTAAGTGTAAGGTAACCATTTTATTTACTGACAGAGGCTTTAATTAGAATTCAGAGCTCTTTCACCACTTGCCAGCTGGGCCATAGACAAATTATGTCCTGGTCGGCAAGTAGAATACTGGGGTTATGGCTGCAGCAATATGTCATTACCACGGTATTGTGTTTTTGTTTTTTGTTTTTTTCAGCAAGCGATTCTCTACAAGATAAAAGTAATTACGCCACTGGATCACTTTTAGAAGTGACAGGAGGGGTGCCTCCCACGGGTTCCTGGACCTACCTGATCGATCAGTGAAGCCCGGGACCCTTCCAGCGCGTGCCGGTGGCTTGCAATAGAGATGCGTGAAGGCAAGATGGCCTCCGCTTATCTCTATGGCCTTGGAGGACTGGAGCGACATCATGACGTTACTTCCAGTTCCCCCGTCATGTAAACAAGGCTTTGTTTTTGATCTTTTGCTTTAAAAAAATATATATTTTATTTATATTTTGCATTTAAAAGGTATAGGAGAGATTTGGGGCCCTGATAGACCCCATATCTCTCCATAAAGGGGTCCTGCAATACTGTATTGCTACCGCAAGGGATGTTTACATGTCTTGCGATGGCAATAAAAGTGATATAAAAATAAACTGTAAAGGGACCGTGGAAAAAAAAAAAAGGAATAAAATAAATCTTTTTTTTTTTTTTTTTTTCTAAAGCCCACCCCCCCCCGCACCCCCCCCCCCCCCCCCGCACAGTGCTGAATGCATACGTAGGTTACGCCCACATATGAAAACGGTGTTCAAACCACACAAGTGAGCGTGAGAGCAATATTTCTAGCACTAGATCTCCTCTGTAGCTCTAAACTGGTAACTTGTAGACATTTTTAAAGATTTTTAAGTACCGAAGTTTGGCGCCATTCCATGAGCGTGTGCAATTTTAAAACATGACATATTGGGTAGCTATTTACTCAGCGTAACAAAATTATTGGGTTATATATTGTGGGTTTTTTTTGTTTTGTGTTTTAATTCATTAAAGTGTATTTTTTTGAAAAATCACTGCGCAAAAACCTTGTGACATTAAAAATTGCCATCACCACTATTTTATTCTCTATGCCCTCTGCTAAAATATATATATATATAATATTTGGGGGTTCTGAGTAATTTTCTAGATATGAGGGAAGTGTCAGAATTGGTCCAGTAGGCAAGTTGTTAAATAAAGCATGTCCAATGCCACAATTTGAAGTGTAAACGAGTCCTTTGGGGTTTATTACTTTTATACTCTATATTTTTCAAATTTAATTATACTCCGTTTTAAATTTATTTTATTTGTTTTTTTGTTTTTCTATAAGGCATTTGCAGGAGTCCGACCAACCTTCATGTGATATAGGATGGGATAAGGCTCAGCAATTGTTGTATCAGGCAGCAGAGGATTGTCTCATTGGCAGAAGCTTCATATTTGCTGTGAAGGTAAATAGAGACATTTTATGTGTTCGAAACACGTGCATTCTTTCATGTTGCTAGTGTTAGTTATGGAAGGAAGAAGGAAAAATTGTTGGTCGATGAGGGAAACCCAATCATATTCTCTTTCTGGGAAACCATTTTTGGGCTAAGTTCCTAATTTTATTTTAAATATGCAGTGGTAAGAGGTATCACTGAAGGTGGACTTAAAGCCCCATCACTAGTCACTGGTGTCAAGGCTACAGGGGACCCGTCCTCGTCCAATTGCTCAAACTGAAAGTGAAACAAGCCGCACCACCTCCAGATTGTTTCTTTTTTTATTAAACATGATTGTATAGAGATTCGTGCATTACAAACAACATCATCCACCTGGCCCTGCTCCTCCAATGTGTTTCATCCCAGGAGAGGCTTGTGGTCCACCATGCCCTGCTCCTCCTCCACCAGTATATTTTACCCCAAGAGAGTCTGAACTTTAACCAGACCCTGCTCCTCCTCCACCAGTATATTTTACCCCAGACGAAGCTTAAAATTCACCAGACCCTCCTCCTCCAAAATGTCGCACCCAGTGAGGGGCTTATCATCTACTAGACACTGCTCATCAAACATATTTCACCTTGGTAGGGCTTACCTTTCAACAGACCCTGTTCCTCCTTCTCCTCCAAAATACTGCACCCAGTGAGGGGCTTATCATCCACCAGATCCTGCTCATCGAACATATTTCACCCTTGTAGCGTTTACCATCCACCAAACCTCGCTTCTCGTCCTCCAACATTTCACCCCAGGAGGGACTTGCTATCCACCAAACCCCGCTTCTTCCCCGCCAACATGTTTCACCCTGGGAGGCACTTGCCATCCACCAGACCCCATTCTTCTTTCTACAACACGTTCAACACCCCTTCGGAGGGGCTTATCAACCACCAGACTATGTTCGTCCTTCAATATATTTCACCCCAGCAGGAGCTTATCATCCATAAAACCCTACAACATTACATTTTGGGGGAGGCTTACCATCCACGAGACCCTGCTCCTCCTCCCAGGGGGAAATGCATTGGAGGAGCAGGAGATTGATCTGGTGAACAGCACTGTTTGTAATGAGTGGTTCCCTATATGACAAAGTTTACCGAACGAGAAATTAGAGAATTTGGTAGTGGTAGTGCAACTTCTTTTGACTTTTTTGTTTGTTTTTTTTAACTCAGAGAAAAAGGTTTATTAAGAAAATGCCATACAATACAGTCCAGAGTACACATACGTCAGCACACAATGCATTCAGACATCAAGTACAGCAATAGTAAGGATACAACCCTCACATAACAAATTTAATTTTCATTTTTTTTTTTTTTTTTTTTCTTCAAGCAAAATCTTTTATTGAACAAAGAGAAAAGATACATACAGCAGGCCATCGTGACAAGTGTCAAGTATAGTGTACAGTATTTCTTGATAAACTTTATACAACAACATCCCTTATTAATGTACAGATAAACACAAGACTAGATGATCGGTACCAATTACGTTAGGGGTGAAAAAACTTCTGACACTGACCGCTGTTGTGCCAAGAAATGACCCCCGTCGAATAATGCCCGCCCTGTACTGCGCAGACGCAGCGCTTGCGCAGTACGGAGCACAACTGAGCCGCGAAAGTCTCCAAACATGAACAGCTGTACACGGCACCTGCGCAAAGAAGATGACGTTCTGCCACACGCTCGCGCACGCTCCCGATGCTCGTGCAACTCTGTAAGGGGCGGGTGTATTATTGCCTACAGAAGAGGCCGTATTGTATCATGAAGGGCAGAGCTGATACGATGGGGGTGGGGTGGGTGTGGATTTCTCAAAGGGATGTATTATTGATTGAAGCCCCCATCGTATCAGCTCTGCCCATCATGATACAATACGGCCCCTTGCAGAGTTGCACGAGCATCGGGAGCATGCGCGAGCGTGTGGCAGAATGTCGTCGTCTTTGCGCAGGTGCCGTGTACAGCTGTTCATGTTTGGAGACTTTCGGCGGCTCCGTTGTGCTCTGTACTGCGCAAGCGCTGCATCTGCGCAGTACAGGGGGGCATTTCTCATCAGAACACTGGCCCCCAGCCACCTATTTTACTCCCCTGAGCCCTTCATTTCCTCGGCAGAGACGCGCTCTTCCTCTCTGCCTGAGGTTCTCGGCTCTTGTTTGGATAGATTGATAGCAGCGCAGCCATTGGCTCCCGCTGCTGTCAATCAAATCCAATGATGCAGGGGCCGGGGCGAGTCCGGCATTCTGTATTTATAGACGCAAATGCTGGACTAGGGAGCGGGACCACAAGGTGAGGAGCCGCCAAGGGACCCCAGAAGATGATGATCGGGGCCACACTGTGCAAAACAAACTGCACAGTGGAGGTAAGTATGACATGTTTATTTCTTTTTAAAAACGAGCGTTTACAAACCCTTTAAGCTATGACAATAAAACCTAGAAGCGCATTGGTTACCATGTACAGATGCACCAGATTCTGTGTGCACTAGTTTTAGTAAATATCCCCCTATGAGTTAAGTCCAGTGAGGTGCGTGACACTAATATTTATATCTGACAGCTTTATAGTACTCTTGGAAGATGGCTATTGCTTTAGTTCTGGGAGAGCAACGCTGATCCTTCTGAACTCTGCATCTTGAACAGGAGAGTCGTTGCAGCTGCCATGCCCCCCTTTCCTTTCTCCTGCCCATTCACAGAAGCCTTAGTATTACAGCATGTGAACACATTCACAAAATACAAAGGCTTCTCTGAATGGGCAGCAGAAGGTAGGGACAGGCATAGCTGCTCTGTGTGCCTTTCTCCTCTCTCACAGCCCAGAGTGTCTGAGTGTAATTTCTGGCACAACAATAAACCTGTCAGATATAAATAATAGATATAAGCTCAGGAGATGTCATTAAGCTCCTTGGGCTTAACTCATAGTGTGCCTACTTTTTACAAAGTGGCTGAATTCCTGGAATTCAGTTTTAAGGAAGCTTGCTAAGAGACATGAGAGATGCTTCTCCTAGGAAAGCTGCTGGCCTGGCTGTCATGTTGGTTTTGAGTGGAGAACCTAGAGCAAGCATGCCGGTAGTGAAGTCAGACCTCTTGATCTCCCCACTTCTGCCAGATCTGGTATGAAGCCCCAGAATTACCATGAAAGGCAACTAGCATTTTCAAACGTGGCTTTGCTATTTCCCTGTCAGCAGTCTCCTAGAGACCAATATGTACAGAGAGGGGAAGGGGTTGGCACCTCTGTCCCCATGTAGACAAAATGCTATCTTGCTTCCTGTCTTGGTGACACGAGGGGAGGGGGATTCTAATGAATGACAACACAGCAAAATTATAATAATAACAACCCTTCCTATATCCAAAAAGATAATTTATTGTTTTGGCTGGAGTTCTACTCTTTTCATTATGCATTTGTGTTCCATAACAGGTTCCAGATCATCTGCAGAGGGACGGATCGAGTAACTCGTCACAACTTGTCGCCTGCCAGATTATTCCTATAAAGGATGACCATGCCGTCAGCATCCTTAACCGCTACCATCGTCTGGTGGAGTTCATATCCAGCAACAGCATGATAAACACCAGACACGAACTCTCTGCACAGTCCACTCACAGAGGCTTCTGGGATCTGACCGATTCTGAGAGCAGCCATAGTCTTCATCAAAGTGCGAACCAGTTTGCAGATTACTGGCAGCAGTCCCTCGGCCTAGCCTCCTCACCCACACTGAACACATCAGCAGAAACTTCATCCTGCAGTCCCAGCCCAAGTCAGACAAACAAGGCCAAGGGAAAGTCTTGCGAGGGGGAACATAAATTCAAGAAAAGCATTGTCCTTGCCCAGGGAAATGTAAAACCTACAGATCATAAAGTCATTGTTAAAGATTACTTGTGCATTCCAAAGAACAGTCCTCTGAGGGTTAAAAGTCCTTCAGCAAATATAGTTGCTACATGTGGCTACAATCAGTGCCCATCACATGCAAACTGCCTATTCTCGCGGATGAGCTGCCAGCATCACCGCCATCTGCAAAATGTTTGTAATTCAAACAGTTACGGGTGCCAAGATTGTTCAGCCTGCCTTAAGTGTTTTCCTTCCCAAAAGACGCAGACAGCTGAAAGCCATCAAGACGGAAATGGAACTTGGGATGAATTCCCGTTCTCTGAAAGCCTCAGCGAGTTTATAGCAAGACTTGAGAACTCGGAAGAGGAAAGATTTAACTTTAGCGTCAAAGAGAATAAGTTTAGAGTCGGCAACAAAAAGGAAGAGTTTTATGAAGGCCATTCCAAAACTGCTCATGACCTCATTAAAACACCAGTTGCCTTGTTAGCACCATCCAGTAAGAAAATCAAAACACCTACAAAGACCAGAGCACCACACTGCTTGGGGGACACAAGATCTAACACCATTGCATCAAAAGAGCCTTATGAAGTTATTCAAAGTGACGATCTTCAAGAGGCCTTGGCCAGTTCTGCCTCGGAAAACCTTCAAGGACTTTTACAGAAGCGTTTTATACCTGACTTCTCGTCAAAAGACACAGTTGTTAGTGTAGCCAGTTCAGTGAGCTCTTACCACGACACCTTTTTACCGATGAATGAAAGCGCACCTTATATAGTTACAGAAAGTAAAAGAAACTTAGAAATAAACACTATCAATAAGAGCATAACCAAGTATATCCTTTCTGTAGGGCATTATAGCTCTTCTCATCCTAAAGAGACAGGAGATGTAGATCATGAGAGCAGATTGGATCTTGATCTTTTAAAGTCTGACAACCTGGAACCAACGAATGCAAGTCCCGGAATCTACAATGCTTCTGCCGATCTCTTCGATGACGTGGAGAAAATCTCAGGAGAAACACTACAGTCAAAACATACAAGATCCCTCAAAAGAAGTTATGCGAAGGAGGTTAGAAACTTAAGGACTCCTTCTTCATGGGAATCGCCATGTACAGATGTCATAGTTCGAAGAAATTCACAATTCCAGGCCAGTTATTTGCAGGAAGTTCATGAAACTGGCACCATACATGATCTGCTGTCATGCTTGCAGTCCACTCCAATGCTAAGACCACTCTCAGAGTCCAGTTTTTTTACTGGAGATGGTTGTATCCTCAGTGACCCCAGAGCACCTGTTCTTTCCAGGAGATCAAGTAATTCTCTTACAAATTTCCTGCTGAAGAAAATGAAACAGTCACTGTCAAGAACCAAGTCAAACGTGTATTGTACAACTTCTGATAATTTACGTCTCTGCTCACCGATCTTCTCTTCGTTTTCAGAGATATCAAGGTGCCACGTCTTACAGAGGAAAAGCACACAGGTCATTAAATCAGGAAAAAAGAAACTGATATTGGAAGACAAAGAGAACTGTAATATCCGAGGATTTAATGGCGTGTCTAATGAGGATGGAGGAGACCGAAGCATTGTGATCAGACAGGAAATGGAGCGGTCCGAAATTGACATAGTGCAAGATGGAGTAACCACATCTCCATTGATGCCCCCTTTGCATAGGTTTATTGTAGAGAACTCTCTTCCTAGTGAATGGTCTCCAGAACTTTTCAATGAAAAGTCAAATGTTTCTAAAGAAAATGACACTCTTCAGAGGCGACTGTTTTAAAAGGGAGATGCGTTGTTTGCTGTTCAACTATACTATTTATTAAATGAATTGTAAGGCCGAGTTATGTTTTTTTTTTTTTTTTTAAGAAAAAGTCATGTTTTCAATTTCCATGGGGTGCACTTACTTTTTCACATGTAAAAAGAGTTGAAATTGAAGCGCTATACCACTGCTAAGAGGTCCAGATACAATTTTATTTAATTAAGGGTACAATTCGTGAAGTAGTCAACGCATTTCGGGGTCTAAGTGCCCCCTTCATCAGGGTTTTTTTGGTGTGAATTCAAAGCACAGGCCTAATAAGCAGCATGTTTGGGTTGCTGCAATTTCAACTCTTTTTCCATCAGACTACAAGCCAAGGAGACTGTGGAGATCCTCCCGGTTTGTGTAGAAGCTGCCTGCCCAGGAACCAAATCATTTACACCAACAGTGATACCTTTAACATAACAATACCAGTAAAAAAAAAAAAACCTACGGGTCCAGTGCTATCTTTCCACTTTCCTTTCTTTTTTACATAGGAGTATGTGTGTGTGTGTGTGTGTGTGTGTGTGTGTGTATGTATGTGTATATGTGTGTATATATATATATATATACACACACAGAGTATCTCACAAAAGTGAGTACACCCCTCACATTTTTGTAAATATTTTATTATATATATTATCATATATATAATATATTATCATGTTGACAACACCGAAGAAATGACACTTTGCTACAATGTAAAGTAGTGAGTGTACAGCTTGTATAACAGTGTAAATTTGCTGTCCCCTCAAAATAACTCAACACACAGCCATTAATGTCTAAACCGCTGCCAACAAAAGTGAGTACATCCCTAAGGCCCCTTTCACACTGGACCGGTTTTCAGGCGGTATTGCGCTAAAAATACCGCCTGAAAACCGCCCCTAAACAGCCTCCGCTGTTTGTTCAGTGTGAAAGCCCGAGGGCTTTCACACTGAAGCGGTGCGCTCGCAGGACGGTAAAAAAAGTCCTGCAAGCCGCTTCTTTGGAGCGGGGAAGGAGCGGTGTATTCACCGCTCCTAAACCGCTCCTGCCCATTGAAATCAATGGGACAGCGCGGCTATACCGCGGTAATACCGCTGCTATAGCCGCGCTGTACGAGCGGATTTAACCCTTTTTCGGCCGCCAGCGGGGGTTAAAACCGAACCGCTAGCGGCCGAATACCGCTGCAAGAACGACGGTACAGCAGCGCTAAAAATAGCGCTGTTGTACCGCCGACGCCCCCACCGCCCCAGTGTGAAAGGGGCCTTAGTGAAAATGTCCAAATTGGACCCAAAATTTCAATATTTTGTGTGGCCACCATTATTTTCCAGCACTGCCTTAACCCTCTTGGGGCATGGAGTTCACCAGAGCTTCACAGGTTGTCACCGGAGTCCTCTACCACTCCTCCATGACGACATCACGGAGCTGGTGGATGTTAGAGACCTTGCACTCCTGCACCTTCCATTTGAGGATGTCCCACAGATGCTCAATAGGGTTTAGGTCTGGAGACATGCTTGGCCAGTCCTTTACTTTTGCCTTCAGCTTCTTTAGCAAGGCAGTGGTCGTCTTTTGAGGTGTGTTTGGGGTCGTTATCATGTTGGAATACTGCCCTGCGGCCCAGTCTCCAAAGGGAGGGGATCATGCTCTGCTTCAGTATGTCACAGTACATGTTGGCATTCATGGTTCCCTCAATGAACTGTAGCTCCCCAGTGCCGGCAGCACTCATGCAGCCCCAGACCATGACACTCCCACCACCATGCTTGACTGTAGACTAGACACACTTGTCTTTGTACTTCTCACCTGGTTGCTGCCACACAAGCTTGACACCATCTGAACCAAATAAGTTTATCTTGGTCTCATCAGACCATAAGACGTGGTTCCAGTAATCCATGTCCTTAGTCTGCTTGTCTTCAGCAAACTGTTTGCAGCCTTTCTTGTGCATCATCTTTAGAAGAGGCTTCCTTCTGGGACAACAGCCATGCAGACCAATTTGATGCAGCGTGCGGCGTATCGTCTGAGCACTGACAGGCTGACCCCCAAACCCTTCAACCTCTGCAGCAATGCTAGCAGCACTCATAAGTCTATTTCCAAAAGACAACCTCTGAATATGATGCTGAGCACGTGCACTCAACTTCTTTGGTCGACCATGGCGAGGCCTGTTCTGAGTGGAACCTGTCCTGTTAAACCGCTGTATGGTCTTGGTCACTGTGCCGCAGCTCAGTTTCAGGGTCTTGGCAATCTTCTTATAGCCTAGGCCATGTTTATGTAGAGCAACAATTCTTTTTTCAGATCCTCAGAGAGTTCATTGCCATGAGGTGCCATGTTGAACTTCCAGTGACCAGTATAAGAGAGTGAGAGCGATAACACCAAATTTAACACACCTGCTCCCCATTCACACCTGAGACCTTGTAACACTAACGAGTCACATAACACCGGGGAGGGAAAATGGCTAATTGGGGCCAATTTGGACATTTTCACTTAGGGGTGTACCCACTTTTGTTGCCAGCGGTTTAGACATTAATGGCTGTGTGTTGTGTTATTTTGAGGGGACAGCAAATTTACATTGTTATACAAGCTGTACACTCACTACTTTACATTGTAGCAAAGTGTCATTTCTTCAGTGTTGTCACATGAAAAGATATAATAAAATATTTACAAAAATGTGAGGGGTGTACTCACTTTTGTGAGATACGCTTTATTTATTTATATATATATATATATATATATATATATATATATATATGCACACACACACTATATTACCAAAAGTATTGTGACGCCGGCCTTTACACGCACAATAACTTGTAGAAATTAAATTTTTTCTACTTGTTTTTGGAAAATGTGGAAAGAAATTGAAAACACATTTTTTTTTTTTTACACAAAGTTGTCCATTTATACAATATTTCTAACACATAGCATGTACAAACCAAAAATTACACCCCAAAATAGATTCTCCTGCTCCTCCTGAGTACGGCGATACCATATGTGGGAGACTTTTTTTTTTACAGCCTGGCCACATACAGAGGCCCAACATGCAGAGAGCAACATCAGGTGTTCTAGGGGCATAAATGTCAAATCTAATTTGACTACCTATTACACTTTTGTGAGACACTGATGGGCACTGTAGTGGCATGGATGAGGCATGGATGTGCATGGCTGGGTATGGCTGAGTAGGGCTGGGTATTTTTAAGTATGGCTGGGTATTGCTGAGAAGTGCTGAGTATGGCTGGGTATGGCTGAGTATTGCTGGGTATGGCCGGGTATTGCTGGGTATGGCTGAGTAGTGCTAAGTATGGCTGGGTATTGCTGAGTATGGCTTGGTATGACTGGGTATTGCTGGGTATTGCTGAGTATTGCTGAGTATGGCTGGGTATAGCTGGGTGTTTCTAGGTATGGATGGCTGTGAGTATGGATGGGGATGAGCATGGATGGATGAGTCCTGCAATGGGCGCAGAGCAGCGCTGTGGGCAACACAGATCCAGCCCGCAGTGCTGCTGCACCCGATCTCTCCCCTCTCTGCTCACACTGTACCGATCGGTACAGAGAGGGGAGAGAGGAACCGGACATGATGATGTTGTTTACAAGTGATCATTTGACAGAGTGATCAGGTGCTAAACGGCCGCTGTCAGCGTCCATTTACCGTGATCCGTCCGGGAGCGCTGTAGCCGTTGTAAAGTGGTTAACTAGCATGACCACTGCCTGGCTTCACCAAAAAGGACATTTTTATCCACTTTCTGGATGTGGTTCTGGCTGTAAGAGTCTATATGCTTCTACAGGAAGACTGGTTTCATTTTTGCCATCCAGATGGACTAAGAAAAGGTGCACTAGCTTCTTGTCCACCATCTCTAGGTGTAAGACAGGCCATCATTCAAGTTAAGGATCTCAAAGGATTGGGTTCCTCCCTTTGCTGTCAAGGCACACTCTAGTAAATTTGTGAGGGCTTTTACAAGGCTGCCATCTGGTCTTCTGTTTACATGTTCTCTGAGTTCTATCAGGGGACATTTCAGCCCTAACTCATGCTAGGTCAGGGCGAGGTGCTTCATTTGTGGGACATTAACCCGCCTTGCGGCACAATCCTTCGCACCGAGCAACTTCCGCCCGACGCCCATAGTATGTATTACCGTCCTACCCTTGTATATTTACAATCATGCTTTTGGTCTTCTGTGATCCAGAACCTTGCCTCAGAATGCACTGGGCCCTAAACACCGCACTTGGTTCAGCCCTGTCCAGCCACAGCCTGTTGAAATGCTGGGACTGGACCTGGATGGCCCTATGCACAAGGGGCCTAAGGCTTACTGTGTGCCTCAATGGACTCCAAGAGAATGGCAGCCTCCAATTTCTACCAAGTACGATTAACTGTACAATATCATTGATAATCACACTGGTTCTGACGTTGGTGTGTGGCCATGATAGAGATGCCGACTTATGTGAAATGGCTCAGTATTCTCTGTAATATGGCGGTATTATATAATTGAATAAACCAAATATCTGTGTACCACATCTTGGCGTCTGCTTGATGAAGAAAGGAAAAAAAAAAGAGGCTCTTATTTTCCCATCATCTTCTGATCTCCTTTCACTTATTTTAATTACACATTTATTAATGCCAGGAGAGTCAAAATAGAGAGAACGATTACCGCATAATCTCCTGATTCATCGCACACTGCGCACAAAATAGGATGATATTACCGCATTATGGTGACCTTCAAACTGCGTGAGTCAGACCAGATTTCATTGAACTCACAACACTCCTTCCTGCCACTTGTTTACTTCTCTAAGCTCCTGCTGCCTCTCTGGTGTGGCTCGGGGTACAGGCAGTATTTCTGCAAATACTACCTCGGCGGTCTTTTTCCCTAATATAGCCCCTAAGTCCCTGAAATCATTTTTAGGATGCTCCATCTTCTTTTAACTTTGTCATGTGTACCAATATGTATCATGACAGTTGGGTCCTTCCAAGCCCCACCCAACAATCTGTCCATGTAATGTGTCAAATCCAAGCGCCCAATACACACTGTTCGGCGATCATGGTCTTTGCCCTGTCTGTCCTTCTAACAGTTAAGTCCCCTCCACTAGTATCTGTCTATCCTTTTCTATAACCTTGCCCCCATCCTCACTGGAAGAGTTTTTCCCTTGGCAACTAGGTGAGTTAATCTGCTCCATCAATATCACTCCTAAACTGATAACCCCAACATCACGCAACTGGGTGTATTTATTGGGATGTACCAAGTCAGGACTAATGCTTTTCTCTCTACCCTATCTTCTGTCACCCAAATACTTTCCTCTGGTGCCGGCACCTCCACCCTCCTCTACGCTGGCCTCTGCCAGCACCTGACAGGTATGGCCCAAGCTCCATTTCAGGTTGATGATGCTTTGCTGTGCTGCCAGTGAAAACATAAATGTGTACAAAATACACAATACATATAGTGCTCTTCTGGGGTATGTAAGATGAACTAGTCCATAAATGTATAAAGTCCATAGTGGAAGCAGTAAATTAGGAGGAAGGATGGATAGATGGATGAGGGAAGATGATAAAAGTATGCTTCACCCCTGCAGCTCCTGTAGTGGATCTTGGTAGGGTCACCTCATGAAATAAAAGAGAAGCAAAAAGCAGGGCGTGCTGAGGTTAATACAAGCCAAAATACCTTTATTAAAAAAAACAGCATGCGTGAATGTATAGTTTATACCAATCTGCCAGACTGTGAATAGTTGAATAGGACACCAGAGCACAAGGCAGCAATAAGGCCAATGTGTGGGATGGCGACTGCCAAGCATGGAGTAGCAGGAGACCAAGGCTCCAATATCAGCCGATGAGTGAAGAGAACCTGTGGCGTCTGAAGCCAATCTCCGGGGATGATACTTGACTTTTTCCACATTTTGTATGTTACAGCCTTATTCCAAAATGGATTAAATTCATTATTTTCCTCAAAATTTTCCTCAAAATTCTACAAACAATACTCATAATGACAACGTGAAAGAAGTCTGTTTGAAATCTTTGCAAATTTATTAAAAATAATTTTGCCATGACACTCAAAACTTAGCTCAGGTGCATCCTGTTTCCACTGATCATCCTTGAGATGTTTCTACAACTTGATTGGAGTCCACCTGAGGTAAATTGAGTTGATTGGACATGATTTGGAAAAACACATACCTGTCTATATAAGGTCCCACAGTTAATAGTGCATGTCAGAGCACAAACCAGAGACGGGATTGTATTGAGGCACAGGTCTGGGGAAGGGTACAGAAAATGTCTGCAGCATTGAAGGTCCCAATCAGCACAGTGGCCTTCATCATCTGTAAATGGAAGAAGTTTGGAACCCTCAGGACTTTTCCTGGAGTGGGCCGCCTGGCCAAACTGAGCGATCTGGGATGAAAATGGCTGTGCACCGATGCTCCTCATCCAACCTGATGGAGCTTGAGGGGTCCTGCAAAGAAGAATGGGAGAAACTGCCCAAAAACAGGTGTGCAAAGCTTATAGCATCATACTCAAAAAGACTTGAGGCTGTAATTGGTGCCAAAGGTTTTTCACCAAAGTACTGAGCAGAGGCTGTGAATACTTATGTACATGGGATTTTTTTTGTTTTGTTTTTTTATAAATTTGCAAAGATTTCAAACAAACTTCTTTCTCGTTGTCATTATGGGGTATTATTTGTAGAATTTAAACAAAATGTGGAAAAAGTGAAGTGCTGTGAATACTTTACGGATGCACTGTAGGCGTCAGAAACCCAAGCTGAATAGACAAATTTAGTAAACCCCAAAAGGTACTAATGGGTTTTTAAAGGCAACTGAACTAAGAGGAAATATTTTTATAGTATAAAACATAATTTTTAATTATACATCCATAAAATAGTAGGGTACATCATTATTGTAACTGATAAAAATAATCAACAGTAAAACCGCTGACTTGTAAGGGTATATACAAAATCAGTGATACTCTCCTCTCTAATACAGACGCGTTTCAGGAAGCGTTCAGTCCTTTCTTCAGGTGTGTTTAGGATAAGTTCACAAACATTGAGTTCTATAACAGAGCATAGCAGTTAGCAAAAAAGGGGCAAGGAGATAACATAACATGGATACATAACGATAGCCAAGGTGGTTGTGATAACATTCCATCCCTGTAAAAACAACATATGTAGATCATCGTAGATGTGTGAAGAAATCTCACTGTGACACAACTTGAGGTGCCTCAGATGTCCCCAGAAGGAATATGTTCCATACAGGATCCCACTTGAAAACCATTAAACTTGGCCACAAATAGTCTGGTGTGTAGAAAAGAAAATAAACTAGGGATCCAGGGATCTAAGGGAGGAAAGGGGCAAAAAGACACACCGTCTAAATCTGTATGTAGGACTGCTGTCCAAATCAATATATAGTATATGATGGGATAAAATTGTACCTTAAAACCTCATACGTGTAGCCCATGCAGAGAGCCCCATTGGTTCTTCAGGGGTATCCAATCTCTTTGAATAGATGGTACTAAAAGGGAGAATCAAAATTAGTCCCATAATTAATATGGAAAGATTGATATAAGAAAAAAAAAGGGGGGGGGGGGGGATTAAGCATATAGCTTACTATAGGGCTTAGCATGAAGAGGTATGGTGTGGATCCCAGCAACAAGGCAGCAGTGCACGATGGAGTTGTGTCAGCTGCCTTAAATGTGGCCAAGGACAGCGACGCATGCACAGTGCGCACGGGGGAGGGTGTGTGTGCGCACCGCAACTTCCGCATTGCGCATGCAGAATCGCGCATGTGCACTGCATCCTTGCTTGGCGTAATGCGCGTCGGTGATTGCACGTGTGCCAAATGGTAACAGGGTGATCCCCCAAAGCATCCATGCATGACGCTAGTCCGTCGGTGACCTCATGCATAGGTGGTCCATCGATGCACACACAGCGAGTGGCCCCAGGAGGGGAAACAGATGCTCAAGGGCCAGGAGCCCAACCGCCCCGTACTCTTCACTGGGCCATTGAATAGGCCGCCCACATGAGCATGCGGGAGGCCTGGGTGCACCCGATGGGAGCATATACGGTCTCAGGCTGGGCAAATAAGCACCCCCTAGTGGCACAGAATGAGATTACAACAAAAGGAAAAGATGGTAATATGTGGAGAGGTTAGACAGGGTAACCCAAGGACATGACAGGACCATAAGAGCAAAACCATATACAGCCAATAATATTTATGTCTTACATAATCTTATGTAGTATTCTAATTTTCTGAGATAAAGAATTTTGGGTTTTCATTAGCTGTAAGCCATAATCATCAAAATTAAAAGAAAGAAATGCTTGAAATATATCACTCTGTGTGTAACACATTTATATAAAATATAGAAAGAGGGCATGGGAAACACTGCGCTAACAAGTGAAGACCAAGGGAAGCAGCTACATACAATCTGACAAAAACAATGAATATATAAAATAAAAAATGTAGCGCATAATGTGTGTGTATGTGATCAAGGACAAACTATTACTAATTTGTACTTCAAAAAAGATAGGTGGAACATCAGCCAAATGGCCTGTGCTAAACGTAAAGTCAATGGATAAATGTTAATAAGTGAGATATAATGTCCCGCAGAACAGGAAGGTTAATATACTCCGAAATCTGGTGGTGTGAATAGTTGTCCGAAATTGAACTTCACAGAAACCGGATCATAACAACAAAATGAAGCGATCATGGAAGGAATGGTATGTAGAAAAACTCTTACCAGATCCCGTGGATTCCCGTGTCAACGACAGGGAATCACATGAGCAGTGTGCCACCCAGGGCGTGGAAAGGGACGTCCTGTCACTCTAATCCTCTAGGCTGGAATCTGCATGGATCTCCGGGGGCCGCCAGGCAGGTCCTCACAGCAAACAACCAGGATATGAATCAGGAGGGCAAAGACGTCACTTGTAGAGCTGAAGTAGGCACTTGACCTCATTAGGAAGGTATGTGGAAAGAAAAGATATGCCTCCACATGGTGCAGATAAAAAAAGGGGGTATTTTTATTTCTAAAAAAACACCATAACAATAAAAAAACGTGATCACAATGCATTAAGAAGGGTGGGCAACATGGACGGTGGTATATGAGCCTGACGCGTTTCGACCTCTCATGCCCCTGTTGAAGACCCCCTAGGTCGAAACGCGTCGGGCTCATATACCACCCTCCATGTTGCCCACTTATTTTAATGCATTGTGATCACGTTTTTTTATTGTTATGGTGTTTTTTTTAGAAATAAAAAATATCTTTGATTTACTCCTCCCTTAACTCAGGGCTCCAACCTCCCTATCTTATGTCCCTAAATGAGAGCGGGATTTATCTCCCATTGATTCGGCGGATTGGAAAAAAGCCTGGTCTAATATTGTGAAATGCTCCTTTAACACAGCAACCCTAGAGGCAGCCTATAAGTTACTCCTCCGCTGGTACTGGGTTCCGTCCCGTATTGCCAAATCTAATCCATCCTATAGCGATAGATACTTCAGGGGCTGTGGTCAGCATGGAGATTAACTTCATATCTGGTGGTCCTGCCCCCCTGCCTAGCGGGATTCTGGTCAAGGATATTTGGTCTTCTGCAGGGCCGATCCTAGGGTCACAGGCGCCTGGGTGCAGAAATATATCTGGCGCCCCCACATGGGCGTGGTCATCTTACTAACTCCTTCCCTTTACTAATGTTTCTATGGCAACAACTCCACCTCTCCATCTGTAAGCCCCACCACTTTGTTTTATGGCATAGTGGCAGCGTTTGATGGGCACACTGACAGCGTTTGATGGGCACTCTGGCAGCGTTTGATGGGCACAGTGGCAGCATTTGATGCGCACAGTGGCTGTGTTTGATGGGCACAGTGGCAGCTTTTGATGGGCACAGTGGCAGCTTTTGATAGGCACAGTGGCACTGCGTTTGATGGGCACAGTGGCAGCTTTTGATGGGCACAGTGGGTGTTTGATGGGCACAGTGGCAGCATTTGATGGGCACAGTGGCTGTGTTTGATGGCAGAGTGGCTGCGTTTGATGGGCACAGTGGCTGCTTTTAGGCGGGGCACGGTGGCTGCATTTGATGGGCACAGTGTCTGTGTTTGATGGGCATAGTAGCTGCTTTTAGGCGGGGCACGGTGGCTGCATTTGATGGGCACAGTGGCTGTGTTTGATGGGCATAGTAGCTGCTTTTAATGGGCACAGTGGCTGCGCTTGATGGGCACAGTGGCTGCCTTTTAAGGCACAGTGGCTGCGTTTGATGGGCACAGTGGCAGCGTTTGATGTGCACAGTGGCTGTGTTTGATGGGCACAGTGGCTGTGTTTGATGGGCACAGTGGCAGCGTTTGATGGGCACAGTGGCTGTGTTTGCTGGGCACAGTGGCAGCTTTTGATGGGCACAGTGGCTGTGTTTGGGCACACTGGCAGCTTTTGATGGGCACAGTGGCTGTGTTTGATGGGCACAGTGGCAGCTTTTGATGGGCACCGTGGCACTGCATTTGATGAGCACAGTGGCAGCTTTTGATGGTCACAGTGGGCGTTTGATGTGCACAGTGGCAGCTTTTGATGGACACAGTGGGCGTTTGATGGGCACATTGGCAGCTTTTGATGGGCACAGTGGGCTTTGATGGGCACAGTGGCTGCGTTTGATGGGCACAGTGGCAGCTTTTGATGGGCACAGTGGCAGCTTTTGATGGGCACAGTGGCTGTGTTTGATGGGCACAGTGGCAGCTTTTGATGGGCACAGTGGGCATTTGATGGGCACAGTGGCAGCTTTTGATGGGCACAGTGGGCGTTTGATGGGCACAGTGGCAGCTTTTGATGGGCACAGTGGGCATTTGATGGGCACAGTGGCAGCTTTTGATGGCACAGTGGCAGCGTTTGATGGGCACAGTGGCTGTGTTTGATGGCACAGTGGCTGCGTTTGATGGGCACAGTGGCTGTGTTTGATGGGCACAGTGGCAGCTTTTGATGGGCACAGTGGCAGCTTTTGATGGGCACAGTGGCACTGCATTTGATGGGCACAGTGGCAACTTTTGATGGGCACAGTGGCTGTGTTTGATGGGCACAGTGGCTGTGTTTGATGGGCACAGTGGCTGTGCTTGATGGGCACAGTGGCAGTTTTTGATGGGCACAGTGGTTGCGTTTGATGGGCACAGTGGCAGCTTTTGATGGGCATAGTTGCACTGCATTTGATGAGCACAGTGGCAGCTTTTGATTGGCACAGTGGGCGTTTGATGGGCACAGTGGCAGCTTTTGATGGGCACTGTGGGCATTTGATGGGCACAGTGGCAGCGTTTGATGGCACAGTGGCTGCGTTTGATGGGCACAGTGGCTGCATTTTATGGCACAGTGGCAGCTTTTGATGGGCACAGTGGCAGTGTTTGATGGGCACAGTGGCTGTGTTTGATGGCACAGTGGCTGCGTTTGATGGGCACAGTGGCAGCTTTTGATGGGCACAGTGGCTGTGTTTGATGGGCACAGTGGCAACTTTTAATGGGCACAGTGGTTGCGTTTGATCAGCACAGTGGCTGCTTTTAGGCGGGGCACGGTGGCTGCATTTGATGGGCACAGTGTCTGTGTTTGATGGGCATAGTAGCTGCTTTTAGGCGGGGCACGGTGGCTGCATTTGATGGGCACAGTGGCTGTGTTTGATGGGCATAGTAGCTGCTTTTAATGGGCACAGTGGCTGCGCTTGATGGGCACAGTGGCTGCCTTTTCAGGCACAGTGGCTGCGTTTGATGGGCACAGTGGCAGCGTTTGATGTGCACAGTGGCTGTGTTTGATGGGCACAGTGGCAGCTTTTGATGGGCACAGTGGCTGTGTTTGATGGGCACAGTGGCAGCGTTTGATGGGCACAGTGGCTGTGTTTGCTGGGCACAGTGGCAGCTTTTGATGGGCACAGTGGCTGTGTTTGGGCACACTGGCAGCTTTTGATGGGCACAGTGGCTGTGTTTGATGGGCACAGTGGCAGCTTTTGATGGGCACCGTGGCACTGCATTTGATGAGCACAGTGGCAGCTTTTGATGGTCACAGTGGGCGTTTGATGGGCACAGTGGCAGCTTTTGATGGACACAGTGGGCGTTTGATGGGCACATTGGCAGCTTTTGATGGGCACAGTGGGCTTTGATGGGCACAGTGGCTGCGTTTGATGGGCACAGTGGTTGTGTTTGATGGGCACAGTGGCAGCTTTTGATGGGCGCAGTGGCTGTGTTTGATGGGCACAGTGGCAGCTTTTGATGGGCACAGTGGGCATTTGATGGGCACAGTGGCAGCTTTTGATGGGCACAGTGGGCGTTTGATGGGCACAGTGGCAGCTTTTGATGGGAACAGTGGGCGTTTGATGGGCACAGTGGCAGCGTTTGATGGCACAGTGGCAGCGTTTGATGGGCACAGTGGCTGTGTTTGATGGCACAGTGGCTGCGTTTGATGGGCACAGTGGCAGCTTTTGATGGGCACAGTGGCAGCTTTTGATGGGCACAGTGGCACTGCATTTGATGGGCACAGTGGCAACTTTTGATGGGCACAGTGGCTGTGTTTGATGGGCACAGTGGCTGTGCTTGATGGGCACAGTGGCAGTTTTTGATGGGCACAGTGGTTGCGTTTGATGGGCACAGTGGCAGCTTTTGATGGGCGCAGTGGCAGCTTTTGATGGGCATAGTTGCACTGCATTTGATGAGCACAGTGGCAGCTTTTGATTGGCACAGTGGGCGTTTGATGGGCACAGTGGCAGCTTTTGATGGGCACTGTGGGCATTTGATGGGCACAGTGGCAGCGTTTGATGGCACAGTGGCTGCGTTTGATGGGCACAGTGGCTGCATTTTATGGCACAGTGGCAGCTTTTGATGGGCACAGTGGCAGTGTTTGATGGGCACAGTGGCTGTGTTTGATGGCACAGTGGCTGCGTTTGATGGGCACAGTGGCAGCTTTTGATGGGCACAGTGGCTGTGTTTGATGGGCACAGTGGCAACTTTTAATGGGCACAGTGGTTGCGTTTGATCAGCACAGTGGCTGCTTTTAGGCGGGGCACGGTGGCTGCATTTGATGGGCACAGTGTCTGTGTTTGATGGGCATAGTAGCTGCTTTTAGGCGGGGCACGGTGGCTGCATTTGATGGGCACAGTGGCTGTGTTTGATGGGCATAGTAGCTGCTTTTAATGGGCACAGTGGCTGCGCTTGATGGGCACAGTGGCTGCCTTTTAAGGCACAGTGGCTACGTTTGATGGGCACAGTGGCAGCTTTTGATGGGCACAGTGGCTGTGTTTGATGGGCACAGTGGCAGCGTTTGATGGGCACAGTGGCTGTGTTTGCTGGGCACAGTGGCAGCTTTTGATGGGCACAGTGGCTGTGTTTGGGCACACTGGCAGCTTTTGATGGGCACAGTGGCTGTGTTTGATGGGCACAGTGGCAGCTTTTGATGGGCACCGTGGCACTGCATTTGATGAGCACAGTGGCAGCTTTTGATGGTCACAGTGGGCGTTTGATGGGCACAGTGGCAGCTTTTGATGGACACAGTGGGCGTTTGATGGGCACATTGGCAGCTTTTGATGGGCACAGTGGACTTTGATGGGCACAGTGGCAGCTTTTGATGGGCACAGTGGCAGCTTTTGATGGGCACAGTGGCTGCTTTTACTCACTTACTTTAAAGTTCCTTGACGGTGACCGGCCTGGTGCAGTGCAGGGACAGGGTGTCACTCACTGTGACTCACAGCAAGGCAGGCAGCCGCAGCTGAGCAGCTCTGCTCTCTCTCTGGTCTTCAGGAGGAGTTCAGACGAGACATACTCCGAGTCGAGTCCGCTCCGCTCCCTCTGAGCTACGCTGTCTGAAGAACATGGCAGAGGTGGGCAGAGCTTGTTCACCAGCCGTGGAGGCGGCACGCAAAGAATGCTGGGGCGGCTGCGGCTCGCTCTGAATGCTGGGGTGACTGCGGCCTCTCTGACGTCACTGGTAGCTAGCTAGACGCCGACCGGGAGGCCAGCGATTCTAGCAAGTGAAGCGAGCAACCAGTGCAGTCAGCTTCTCGGCGCCCCTCTTCTGTAGGAAGTTTGCAGCGCTGGGGCCGGGTGCACCCTCTGCACCCGCCCAGGATCGGCCCTGGTCTTCTGTCTACTCTCTTCCACACATCCCCCCCGCAAGGATGCCAAGTTGGCCTTACTCTACTGCCCAATCCCGGGCCTCTTTTCCTATCAGCATTAATTGGCCATCTATTTGTTTATAGCTGCGAAGCGTGCAATAGCACGGACCTGGAAGAGGTCGGCTGTCCCATTTGCAGAGGTGAAGAGCATCTTAACGACTCTCATGATTAATGCGAAGATGTCTAGTAGTCTCCATGACTCCCACGCCAAATTCCTCAAGGTATGGGGACCGTGGTGGTCCTACACTCTTCCCACTTTGCATCCGACCAGCCTAGGCCTCGTTAGCTGGCCCCCGACCTTGGGAAACTCTTTCCTACCTACTCTAACTATTCTGCACCTTCTTTTCCTTCTCTGTCTTTCCTTCTCATCTCTTGTGTCCCTTCTTTGCCATCTGCCCCCCCCCCCTTTTTTTTTTTTTTTTTATTTTCTCATTTTTGTTTTTTGCTTGCTCGTATGACCCGATCCCAGTTTTGCTTTTCTAAAATTTCTGTGGACTACTTCACACCTCAACCCCTGAGCATTTAAGCTCAGTCACCCTATGTTGGCCGGAGTGTTGTTGATGTTCGACAGTTCTTACTTCCAAGCATGTTTCCATTGTGTATTGTTAAGCTGTACCATGTTATGCTTACTGCTTATATCCCCTGCGCCGGATCATTACAGTTGTTCTCACTTCTCATATATTTCAATAAAAAAATTGTACCAGAAAAGAGGAGGTTTTTCCTTGGCACCGTCCTGTCCATCCAGAATACTGGCTTTACCAATCTAGCCTGTCACAATTGCTTTTCCCGGTTGATACACACTGCAGACAGGTAGGGAACTCTCTCCTGTTTATTTTAAACTGTCCACCAGATGGCGCAGTTCCCATGCTTGTCTCATTCTTTTCTGCATATTAATAATATACAGGATTTATATAGCGCCAACAGTTTGCGCAGTGGCTTACAACATACAGAAGATAGCATAACCACAACATGTGTGGGCTTCTCTACCCAAAACTTTTTTTTTTCTATTTTTGGATCGATTATAGGGAAGGGTAAGAGCCCCTGTCAGATTGTATTGCTGGCTGTGCTCCTACTAGGGAGATGTACCCTCTCTATTTGTTCTGGTGACCACCGTTGGGGAAGAAAGTGATGGTTAATCCTAAGTTTAGCAGTTATTGCCACACTGGAATAGAGGGGAAATCTTCCAAAGAGGGCACCAGTTATGGTGACAACAGTCTTTCTTTCATTTAAAACAAATTATCTCCAACTTCCTGTTTCTCCAGGACAGGATGTCAAGTTAAATCTGACCTCCAACCTTCCAGCCTTGCACAGTTGTATCGGCTCCTCTCCTGGACTATAATTACTTACTCTGATTTCGCTGCACACTGTGAGCTTCTCACAATGTACATTGGAAGCTGTAGGACATCCAACTTCATCCGGCTCTTTCATTCCCAGCCTGGCCAACACTGGCCCGCCCCTTATATTCATTGGATTTAGGTTCTTTAGTTATAGAGGACCAGATCACGTGGGAGTTTGTCTTGAGGGGTCTGCATGCAAATGCAGTTTTCCTAGGAATGCCCACTCCTCCTGTTATCCACACGTCAAGGCACTTTGATATTTGCTTAACTCTTACCAAGAGCCGGCCCATGGCTTGCATTAGGGCGAAAGCTTCTTGTGAGGAGTACTGAAGCAGGAGGCTTTGATGTTTTTGAGACTCTATGTACAGCACCCTGCCAGCCCCTTCCACCAGCCACGATCTGCCTGCATTGCGAAGCACAGAGACTCTGTGATGATGTCACTGGGTCTAAAACAAGGTACCTTGTGAATATAGAAAGTTGTTTGTTTTTATATATATATATATATATATATATATATATATATATATACATACAGTATCTCACAAAAGTGAGTACACCCCTCACATTTTTAATTCTATCTTTTCAACACTGAAGAAATGACACTCTGCTACAATGTAAAGTAGTGAGTCTACAGCTTGTATAACAGTGTAAATTTGCTGTCCCCTCAAAATAACTCAACACACCCCCCATTAATGTCTAAACCGCTGGCAACAAACGTAAGTATGCCCCTAAGTGAAAATGTCCAAATTGGGCCCAATTTTCCCTCCCCGATGTCATGTGACTTGTTAGTGTTTCAAGGTCTCAGGTGTGAATAGGGAGCAGGTGTGTTAAATTTGGTGTTATCGCTCTCACTCTCTCATACTGGTCACTGGAAGTTCGACATGGCACCTCATGGCAAAGAACTCTCTGAGGATCTGAAAAAAAAAGAATTGTTGCTCTACATAAAGATGGCCTAGGCTATAAGAAGATTGCCAAGACCCTGAAACTGAGCTGCAGGATGGTGGCCAAGACCATACAGCGGTTTAACAGGTCAGGTTCCACTCAGAACAGGCCTCCCCATGGTCCACCAAAGAAGTTGAGTGCACGTGCTCAGCATCATATCCAGAGGTTGTCTTTGGGAAATAGACGTATGAGTGCTGCCAGCATTGCTGCAGAGGTTAAGGGGTGGGGGGTCAACCTGTCAGTGCTCAGACCATACACCGCACACTGCATCAAATTTGTCTGCATGGCTGTTGTCCCAGAAGGAAGCCTCTTCTAAAGATGATGCACAAGAAAGCCCGCAAACAGTTTGCTGAAGACAAGCATACTAAGGACATGGATTACTGGAACCATTTCCTGTGGTCTGATGAGACCAAGATAAACTTATTTGGTTCAGATGGTGACAAGCGTGTGTGGAGGCAACCAGACACACAAAGACATGTGTGTCTTGCCTACAGTCAAGCATGGTGGTGGGAGTGTCATGGTCTGGGGCTGCATGAGTGCTGCCGGCACTGGGGAGCTACAGTTCATTGAGGGAACCATGAATGCCAACATGTACTGTGACATACTGAAGCAGAGCATGATCCCCTCCCTTCAGAGACTGGGCCACAGGGCAGTATTCCAACATGATAACGACCCCAAATACACCTCCAAGACGACCACTGCCTTGCTAAAGAAGCTGAGGGTAAAGGTGATGGACTGGCCAAGCATGCCTCCAGACCTAAACCCTATTGAGCATCTGTGGAGCATCCTCAAATGGAAGGTGGAAGAGCGCAAG
The DNA here is from genome assembly GCF_042186555.1 of Aquarana catesbeiana. Taxonomy (NCBI): domain Eukaryota; kingdom Metazoa; phylum Chordata; class Amphibia; order Anura; family Ranidae; genus Aquarana; species Aquarana catesbeiana. The sequence continues at coordinate 45,049,443 of NC_133325.1, forward strand.
GTCTCTAACATCCACCAGCTCCGTGATGTCATCATGGAGAAGTGGAAGAGGACTCCAGTGGCAACCTGTGAAGCTCTGGTGAACTCCATGCCCAAGAGGATTAAGGCAGTGCTGGAAAATAATGGTGACCACACAAAATATTGACACTTTGGGCCCAATTTGGACATTTTCACTTAGGGGTGTACTCACTTTTGTTGCCAGCAGTTTAGACATTAATGGCTGTGTGTTGAGTTATTTTGAGGGGATAAAAATCTTTTCATGTGACAACACTGAAGAAATGACACTTTGCTACAATGTAAAGTAGTGAGTGTACAGCTTGTATAACAGTGTAAATTTGCTGTCCCCTCAAAATAACTCAACACACAGCCATTAATGTCTAAACCGCTGGCAACAAAAGTGAGTACACCCCTAAGTGAAAATGTCCAAACTGGGCCCAAAGTGTCAATATTTTGTGTGGCCACCATTATTTTCCAGCACTGCCTTAACCCTCTTTGGGCATGGAGTTCACCAGAGCTTCACAGGTTGCCACTAGAGTCCTCTTCCACTCCTATATGACAACATAACGGAGCTGGTGGATGTTAGAGACCTTGTGCTCCTCCACCTTCCATTTGAGGATGTCCCACAGATGCTCAATAGGGTTTAGGTCTGGAGACATGCTTGGCCAGTCCATCACCTTTACCCTCAGCTTCTTTAGCAAGGCAGTGGTCCTCTTAGAGGTGTGTTTGGGGTTGTTATCATGTTGGAATACTGCCCTACGGCCCAGTCTCCGAAGGGAGGGGATCATGCTCTGCTTCAGTATGTCACAGTACATGTTGGCATTCATGGTTCCCTCAATGAACTGTAGCTCCCCAGTGCCGGTATTCTGACCAAAAGTGTCCCCCTGATCGGATAGTGTCCGCTCCGTACTGCGCAGGCGCCGTGCTTGCGCAGTAAGGAGGACAAAGGAGACGCCGAAAGTCTCCGAAGAAAAACAGCTGACGAAGAAGTATAAACAGCGCCTGCGCAATAGATGTAATATTCTGTCACAGGCTCCCGCACGCTCCCGATGCTCGAGGGGGTGGATTTATAAAATGTGTGGATGTTTGCGGGGCTTGTTTAGTAAGGTTAAGGGTGGGTTTAGCAATGTTTATGGGCGTGTTTAAGCAAGTGACACAAACAAGTAGGCATATGCCCTTATCACCGCCCATCACAGCGCCCCTTAGAAAGTTGTAAGAGCCTCGGGAGCGTGCAGGGGCATGTGACATGAAATGTTATCAAGTGCGCATGCGCCCAGCTCAGCTGTTCATTTTCGGATATTTACGGAGTGTCCCGCTGCGCTTGCACAGTAGAGAGCGGACAGTATCCGATGGGCCAGCTGCGCTTGCACAGTAGAGGGAGGACACTATCCGATGGGGGACAAAATTCGATAGGACACCGGCAGCACTCATGCAGCCCCAGACCATGACACTCCCACCACCATGCTTGACTGTAGGCAAGATACACTTGTCTTTGTACTCCTCACCTGGTTGCCACCACACACGCTTGACACCATCTGAACCAAATAAGTTTATCTTGGACCACAGGACATGGTTCCAGTAATCCATGTCCTTAGTCTGCTTGTCTTCAGCAAACTGTAGGCTTTCTTGTGCATCATCTTTAGAAGAAGCTTCCTTCTGGGACAACAGCCATGCAGACCCCTTCAACCTCTGCAGCAATGCTGGCAGCTCTCATACGTCTATTTCCCTAAGACAACCTCTGGATATGACGCTGAGCATGTGCACTCAACTTCTTTCGTCGACCATGGCGAGGCCTGTTCTGATTGGAACCTGTCCTGTTAAACCGCTGTATGGTCTTGGTCACCGTGCTGCAGCTCAGTTTCAGGGTCTTGGCAATCTTCTTATAGCCTAGGCTATCTTTATGTAGAGCAACAATTCTTTTTTTCAGATCCTCAGAGAGTTCTTTGCCATGAGGTGCCATGTTGAACTTCCAGTGATCAGTATGAGAGAGTGAGAGCGATAACACCAAATTTAACACACCTGCTCCCCATTCACACCTGAGACCTTGTAACACTGAGTCACATAACAGTGGGGAGGGAAAATGGCTATTTGGGTCCAATTTGGACATTTTCACTTAGGGTTGCCAGTGGTTTAGACATTAATGGCTGTGTGTTGAGTTATTTTGAGAAGACAACAAATTTACACTGTTATACAAGCTGTACACTCACTACTTTACATTGTAGCAAAGTGTCAATTCTTCAGTGTTGTCACATGAAAAGATATAATAAAATATTTACAAAAATGTGAGGAGTGTACTCACTTTTGTAAGATACTGTGTGTATATATATATATATATATATATATATATATATATATATATATATATAAATAAATTAGCATGTTGATGAGGGAGGCAAAAGAGGAACCAGGTTAGGCAGACCATAAGATCACTTCAGCTTTAAATAATGAGATATATACTGTATGTTGTGAGATTATGGTGATTTACCACTTGCCTACTGGGCACTTAAACCCCCTTCCTGCACAGGTTAATTTTCAGCGTTCAGCGTTGTCACACTTTGAATGACAATTGCTCGGTCATGCAACATTGTACCCATATGAAACTTTTATAATTTTTTCCCCACAAATCGAGCTTTCTTTTGGGGGTATTCAATCATTGCTGGGTTTTTTATTTTTTGCTAAAAAAATGAAAATTTTGCAAACAGGTAATTTTTGTCCTTCATTGATGTGTGCTGATGAGGCTGTCTTAACCCTCTTGGACATGGAGTTCACCAGAGCTTCACAGGTTGCCACTGGAGTCCTCTTCCACTCCTTCATGATGACATCACGGAGCTGGTGGATGTTAGAGACCTTGCACTCCTCCACCTTCCGCTTGAGGATGCCCCATAGATGCTCAATAGGGTTTAGGTCTGGAGACATGCTTGGCCAGTCCATCACCTTTACCCTCAGCTTCTTTAGCAAGGCAGTGGTCGTCTTGTAGGTGTTTGGGGTTGTTATCATGTTGCAATACGGCCTCCCTGAGTATTGTTGCTGTCCCTTTATGACTACAGTGTCCCCATCTTCTGATGGCTCCTTCCTGCAGGATAATGCACCATGTCGCAAAGCTCCAATCATCTCACCACTGGACAATGAGGTCACTGTACTCTAATGGCCTCCACACTCACCAGATCTCATCCAATAGAGCACCTTTGGGATGTGGTGGAATGGGTGATTGGCATCATGGATGTGCAGACAACAAATCTGCAGCAACTGCGTGATGCTATGATGTCACTATGGACCAAAATCTCTGAGGAATGTTTCCAAAACCTTGTTGAATCTATGCCATGAAGAATGAAGGCAGTTCTGAAGGAAAAAGGGGGTCCATCCCGGTACTAGCAATGTGTACCTAATAAAGTAGCCGGTGAGTGTAGCTGTGCTCATCTCGGCTGTGAGCACTTTCTACAGACAACCAAGGGCAGGAGGAATGCAGAGTGCGGGAGGACGTGTCAGGCTCTGCATTTCTCTTGCCGTTGTTTGTCCCGGGAGAGTGCTCACAGCCGAGACAAGCTGTAGCTATGAATCAGACGTCTCCTTCAGAGACTGCTCATTGCTGGTACTCCCAGGAATGAAGGAAGGATGGCACTTTACAGAAGCATCTACATAGCATTGTATGGCTTCCATGTATATTTGCAACTGAAGCTTCTGTTTATCTGACTTTTAAAGTCCAGTTGTAAATTTAGTCTGGGCCATTCAGTGAGACAGAGAGCGGCAGCCGCCATCCTCCCAGCCTTTCCGCGGATGTGACGGTAAATCTGCCCGATAACGAGTAACAGAAAAAGACGAGTGCAGATAGACGGGACACTTGTTTGAACATCAACCATTTCATTTAAATGACAGATAATATTTGATGTTTTAAACAAAATGTCATCTCCCTGTTTCCATGTAATTTGTGATGTGCCGCGGAGACAATCAAAATGTAAATGAACGAGCAAACCTCTCTGCTTGTTTTGTAGCTGAAAATAGTTTAACGATCCGCTGATAAAAAATATGACATTCTGTTTACAAAACTATGTTTATTTCCAAACTAGATACATTTATTGTGTCAAAAACCTGACATTTTCACTTCAAGGACATGCCTAACCCAAACTTGAAGCTGAACTCCAGCCTTCGCTTTTTGTCTTGCACAGTTGTACAGGCTCCACTTCTTTACTGAAATGGCTTACTGTGATTTCACTGCACACTGTGAGCTTCTCACAGTGTGCAATAATAGCAAGTCAGATAGAGTCTGTCTCATTTCCTGCATCATGCCCCAGGTTCAGCATCAGTGAGAGTAACCAATTGTCAGAAACCATGAAATCAGACTGAGACAGAAGTACAGTTAAATCACACTTGCTTAAATATAAAAGTAAAAGAGAACAAGCGCAGTCAAAAC